>NW_022990694.1:0-164497 GCF_902827175.1 Gymnodraco acuticeps
GTGGTAGGCATAGTTGGTAAAATGTGTCCAGCCGGTGGCAGGGAATTTGCATTGGTAGTTGACATCACATTTCCATTGTGCGGACATCAGTACATTTGAAGGGACAAGTCCCATGTTAACTCTGTCCATAAGACAGACATTTTCCTTGCATTCCTCCAGAGTCAGAATAAGTCTAAGTTAACTTTTGGAAGAACCATGGAAAAGGGTAAAAATGGATAAAATGTATCCGAAAATAGTGCCTCATCATGCAGGTAGAGTCCCCTGACAACTCCCCTTACATTCCTCCAGAGTCAGAATAAGTCTAAGTTAACTTTTGGAAGAACCATGGAAAAGGGTGAAAATTGATAAAATGTATCCGAAAATAGTGCCTCATAATGCAGGTAGAGTCCCCTGACAACTCCCCTTACATTCCTCCAGAGTCAGAATAAGTCTAAGTTAACTTTTGGAAGAACCAGAGAAAGGGGTGAAAATGGATAAAATGTATCCGAAAATAGTGTCTCATTATTCCGTGACAACTCCCCTTGAATTCCTCCAGAGACCAATTCAAAAACTTAAAGTTTGGTAAGATCCATGATTGGGGGGTCCTCCAGGCAACAATTGTATCCGATCCAAAGTGCTCATGCAGCGGATGCATTCCTCCATGATTTCTCCATCATGTGAAATAGGCCGTTTTTTCTAAGTGCTCTCAAAAACCGGGTTTCCGATTTCGTGCAGATAGGTAGCTTGGAAAAGATGAATGAATTTTTGGACGGAGGAAGGGAGGTCTCGATTCCCCTCTCCGTTGTAAAATGCAACGGGGTAGTGCAAATGTCTCCGGGGCTTCCGCCGGAAGCGCCGAAGACTTGAGCTTGTTGCAGCCCCTCCTCCGTTGGCACTTAGCCGTTTTTTTCGAGATTTTTTAAAAAACTTCTTTTTGATTATTTTAAGATATAATTGACCGTTTTATTTACATTTTTTTGCTTTCCACGGGTGGGGGCGCATGGCAGGGCCGCCTATGAGCTCCCAAATTCGGCCTGGAACCTCCGGGAATTGTGTCCATTTCATCCACATTTGACTACCCATTAAATGTACATGAAATGGACACGACCAAATGTACATGAAATGGACACGACCAAATGTACATGAAATGGACACGACCAAATGTACATGAAATGGACAGGAACTTCATTTTTGATTATTTTAAGATATAATTGACCGTTTTCTTTACTTTTTTTTGCTTTCCCACGGGTGGGGGCGCATGGCAGGCCGCCGATGAGCTCCCAAATTCGGCCTGGAACCTCCGGGAATTGTGGGCTAAGCTCCATAAACTGACAAAGTCACCCAGAAATGTCACTTAATAGCCAAAAAATATATAATACAAATACATTTAAATAGTAAAAGGTACAATTGTGCTCCTAATTACCCGCAATTTGATTTATATAGCCCCATGATAGTGAATAGTGTTAAAATGCCTGATTAATATGTTTGTAATGCTGGCAGCAGGTTCACTGCTGTAAGCAGGGTCCCACACTCACAGGCAGAGATCCAGAGTGATGCACATGGCTTTCTTACCCCGGAATGAGTGTGTGAAAGCTGGGTAAAAGTACTGTGAATACATGGAGGGAGAGAGAGCAGCAGCAGCAGCAGCAGCAGCAGCAGGATGTGACCCAGAGAGCTCCTTCCAGCACCTCGCTCTCCCACCACCCAGAGGACAGGCTGCTTCACAGCACTATGTAACCCAGGAAAGAAGCTTGAAACCTGTCCATTTCATCCACATTTGACTCATGAAATGTACAGGAATATGTCCATTTCTCATGAAATGTACAGCAGAGTCACTGCTGTGTCAGCAGGGTGTCAGCTTTGTGGACCCCAATTTAGCAGGAGATGTCCATGATATTGACAAACGTATTTATATACAGAATGATGATTATTTTACCCTCAGACATATGCATAGAGAACCCCCAAGTGTTGCATGTGTGTAGGCATAGTTGGTAAAATGTGTCCAGCCGGTGGCAGGGAATTTGCATGGGTAGTTGACATCACATTTCCATTGTGCGGACATCAGTACATTTGAAGGACAAGTCCCATGTTAACTCTGTCCATAAGACAGACATTTTCCTTGCATTCCTCCAGAGTCAGAATAAGTCTAAGTTAACTTTTGGAAGAACCATGGAAAAGGGTAAAAATGGATAAAATGTATCCGAAAATAGTGCCTCATCATGCAGGTAGAGTCCCCTGACAACTCCCCTTACATTCCTCCAGAGTCAGAATAAGTCTAAGTTAACTTTTGGAAGAACCATGGAAAAGGGTGAAAATTGATAAAGATGTATCCGAAAATAGTGCCTCATAATGCAGGTAGAGTCCCCTGACAACTCCCCTTACATTCCTCCAGAGTCAGAATAAGTCTAAGTTAACTTTTGGAAGAACCAGAGAAAGGGGTGAAAATGGATAAAATGTATCCGAAAATAGTGTCTCATTATTCCATGACAACTCCCCTTGAATTCCTCCAGAGACCAGTTCAAAAACTTAAAGTTAGGTAAGAACCATGATTGGGGGTCCTCCAGGCAACAATTGTATCCGATCCAAAGTGCTCATGCAGCGGATGCATTCCTCCATGATTTCTCCATCATGTGAAATAGGCCGTTTTTTTCTAAGTGCTCTCAAAAACCGGGTTTCCGATTTCGTGGAGATAGTAGCTTGGAAAAGATGAATGAATTTTTTGGACGGAGGAAGGGAGGTCTCGATTCCCCTCTCCGTTGTAAAATGCAACGGGGTAGTGCAAATGTCTCCGGGGCTTCCGCCGGAAGCGCCGAAGACTTGAGCTTGTTGCAGCCCCTCCTCCGTTGGCACTTAGCCGTTTTTTCGAGATTTTTTAAAAACTTCTTTTTTGATTATTTTAAGATATAATTGACCGTTTTATTTACTTTTTTTTGCTTTCCACGGGTGGGGGCGCATGGCAGGCCGCCTATGAGCTCCCAAATTCGGCCTGGAACCTCCGGGAATTGTGTCCATTTCATCCACATTTGACTACCCATTAAATGTACATGAAATGGACACGACCAAATGTACATGAAATGGACACGACCAAATGTATAAATGGACACGACCAAATGTACATGAAATGGACAGGAACTTCTTTTTTGATTATTTTAAGATATAATTGACCGTTTTCTTTACTTTTTTTTGCTTTCCACGGGTGGGGGCGCATGGCAGGCCGCCGATGAGCTCCCAAATTCGGCCTGGAACCTCCGGGAATTGTGGGCTAAGCTCCATAAACTGACAAAGTCACCCAGAAATGTCACTTTAATAGCCAAAAAATATATAATACAAATACATTTAAATAGTAAAAGGTACAATTGTGCTCCTAATTACCCGCAATTTGATTTATATAGCCCCATGATAGTGAATAGTGTTAAAATGCCTGATTAATATGTTTGTAATGCTGGCAGCAGGTTCACTGCTGTAAGCAGGGTCCCACACTCACAGGCAGAGATCCAGGGTGATGCACATGGCTTTCTTACCCCGGAATGAGTGTGTGAAAGCTGGGTAAAAGTACTGTGAATACATGGAGGGAGAGAGAGCAGCAGCAGCAGCAGCAGCAGCAGGATGTGACCCAGAGAGCTCCTTCCAGCACCTCGCTCTCCCACCACCCAGAGGACAGGCTGCTTCACAGCACTATGTAACCCAGGAAAGAAGCTTGAAACCTGTCCATTTCATCCACATTTGACTCATGAAATGTACAGGAATATGTCCATTTCTCATGAAATGTACAGTAGAGTCACTGCTGTGTCAGCAGGGTGTCAGCTTTGTGGACCCCAATTTAGCAGGAGATGTCCATGATATTGACAAACATATTTATATACAGAATGATGATTATTTTACCCTCAGACATATGCATAGAGAACCCCCAAGTGTTGCATGTGTGTAGGCATAGTTGGTAAAATGTGTCCAGCCGGTGGCAGGGAATTTGCATTGGTAGTTGACATCACATTTCCATTGTGCGGACATCAGTACATTTGAAGGACAAGTCCCATGTTAACTCTGTCCATAAGACAGACATTTTCCTTGCATTCCTCCAGAGTCAGAATAAGTCTAAGTTAACTTTTGGAAGAACCATGGAAAAGGGTAAAAATGGATAAAATGTATCCGAAAATAGTGCCTCATCATGCAGGTAGAGTCCCCTGACAACTCCCCTTACATTCCTCCAGAGTCAGAATAAGTCTAAGTTAACTTTTGGAAGAACCATGGAAAAGGGTGAAAATTGATAAAAATGTATCCGAAAATAGTGCCTCATAATGCAGGTAGAGTCCCCTGACAACTCCCCTTACATTCCTCCAGAGTCAGAATAAGTCTAAGTTAACTTTTGGAAGAACCAGAGAAAGGGGTGAAAATGGATAAAATGTATCCGAAAATAGTGTCTCATTATTCCATGACAACTCCCCTTGAATTCCTCCAGAGACCAGTTCAAAAACTTAAAGTTAGGTAAGAACCATGATTGGGGGTCCTCCAGGCAACAATTGTATCCGATCCAAAGTGCTCATGCAGCGGATGCATTCCTCCATGATTTCTCCATCATGTGAAATAGGCCGTTTTTTCTAAGTGCTCTCAAAAACCGGGTTTCCGATTTCGTGGAGATAGTAGCTTGGAAAAGATGAATGAATTTTTTGGACGGAGGAAGGGAGGTCTCGATTCCCCTCTCCGTTGTAAAATGCAACGGGGTAGTGCAAATGTCTCCGGGGCTTCCGCCGGAAGCGCCGAAGACTTGAGCTTGTTGCAGCCCCTTCTCCGTTGGCACTTAGCCGTTTTTTCGAGATTTTTAAAAACTTCTTTTTGATTATTTTAAGATATAATTGACCGTTTTATTTACATTTGTTTACTTTCCACGGGTGGGGGCGCATGGCAGGCCGCCTATGAGCTCCCAAATTCGGCCTGGAACCTCCGGGAATTGTGTCCATTTCATCCACATTTGACTACCCATTAAATGTACATGAAATGGACACGACCAAATGTACATGAAATGGACACGACCAAATGTACATGAAATGGACACGACCAAATGTACATGAAATGGACAGGAACTTCATTTTTGATTATTTTAAGATATAATTGACCGTTTTATTTACTTTTTTTTGCTTTCCACGGGTGGGGGCGCATGGCAGGCCGCCGATGAGCTCCCAAATTCGGCCTGGAACCTCCGGGAATTGTGGGCTAAGCTCCATAAACTGACAAAGTCACCCAGAAATGTCAATTTAATAGCCAAAAAATATATAATACAAATACATTTAAATTGTACAATTGTGCTCCTAATTACCCGCAATTTGATTTATATAGCCCCATGATAGTGAATAGTGTTAAAATGCCTGATTAATATGTTTGTAATGCTGGCAGCAGGTTCACTGCTGTAAGCAGGGTCCCACACTCACAGGCAGAGATCCAGGGTGATGCACATGGCTTTCTTACCCCGGAATGAGTGTGTGAAAGCTGGGTAAAAGTACTGTGAATACATGGAGGGAGAGAGAGCAGCAGCAGCAGCAGCAGCAGCAGGATGTGACCCAGAGAGCTCCTTCCAGCACCTCGCTCTCCCACCACCCAGAGGACAGGCTGCTTCACAGCACTATGTAACCCAGGAAAGAAGCTTGAAACCTGTCCATTTCATCCACATTTGACTCATGAAATGTACAGGAATATGTCCATTTCTCATGAAATGTACAGCAGAGTCACTGCTGTGTCAGCAGGGTGTCAGCTTTGTGGACCCCAATTTAGCAGGAGATGTCCATGATATTGACAAACATATTTATATACAGAATGATGATTATTTTACCCTCAGACATATGCATAGAGAACCCCCAAGTGTTGCATGTGTGTAGGCATAGTTGGTAAAATGTGTCCAGCCGGTGGCAGGGAATTTGCATGGGTAGTTGACATCACATTTCCATTGTGCGGACATCAGTACATTTGAAGGACAAGTCCCATGTTAACTCTGTCCATAAGACAGACATTTTCCTTGCATTCCTCCAGAGTCAGAATAAGTCTAAGTTAACTTTTGGAAGAACCATGGAAAAGGGTAAAAATGGATAAAATGTATCCGAAAATAGTGCCTCATCATGCAGGTAGAGTCCCCTGACAACTCCCCTTACATTCCTCCAGAGTCAGAATAAGTCTAAGTTAACTTTTGGAAGAACCATGGAAAAGGGTGAAAATTGATAAAAATGTATCCGAAAATAGTGCCTCATAATGCAGGTAGAGTCCCCTGACAACTCCCCTTACATTCCTCCAGAGTCAGAATAAGTCTAAGTTAACTTTTGGAAGAACCAGAGAAAGGGGTGAAAATGGATAAAATGTATCCGAAAATAGTGTCTCATTATTCCGTGACAACTCCCCTTGAATTCCTCCAGAGACCAGTTCAAAAACTTAAAGTTTGGTAAGAACCATGATTGGGGGTCCTCCAGGCAACAATTGTATCCGATCCAAAGGGCTCATGCAGCGGATGCATTCCTCCATGATTTCTCCATCATGTGAAATAGGCCGTTTTTTTCTAAGTGCTCTCAAAAACCGGGTTTCCGATTTCGTGGAGATAGTAGCTTGGAAAAGATGAATGAATTTTTTGGACGGAGGAAGGGAGGTCTCGATTCCCCTCTCCGTTGTAAAATGCAACGGGGTAGTGCAAATGTCTCCGGGGCTTCCGCCGGAAGCGCCGAAGACTTGAGCTTGTTGCAGCCCCTCCTCCGTTGGCACTTAGCCGTTTTTTCGATATTTTTTAAAAACTTCTTTTTTGATTATTTTAAGATATAATTGACCGTTTTATTTACTTTTTTTTGCTTTCCACGGGTGGGGGCGCATGGCAGGCCGCCTATGAGCTCCCAAATTCGGCCTGGAACCTCCGGGAATTGTGTCCATTTCATCCACATTTGACTACCCATTAAATGTACATGAAATGGACACGACCAAATGTACATGAAATGGACACGACCAAATGTACATGAAATGGACACGACCAAATGTACATGAAATGGACAGGAACTTCATTTTTGATTATTTTAAGATATAATTGACCGTTTTCTTTACTTTTTTTTGCTTTCCACGGGTGGGGGCGCATGGCAGGCCGCCGATGAGCTCCCAAATTCGGCCTGGAACCTCCGGGAATTGTGGGCTAAGCTCCATAAACTGACAAAGTCACCCAGAAATGTCAATTTAATAGCCAAAAAATATATAATACAAATACATTTAAATTGTACAATTGTGCTCCTAATTACCCGCAATTTGATTTATATAGCCCCATGATAGTGAATAGTGTTAAAATGCCTGATTAATATGTTTGTAATGCTGGCAGCAGGTTCACTGCTGTAAGCAGGGTCCCACACTCACAGGCAGAGATCCAGGGTGATGCACATGGCTTTCTTACCCCGGAATGAGTGTGTGAAAGCTGGGTAAAAGTACTGTGAATACATGGAGGGAGAGAGAGCAGCAGCAGCAGCAGCAGCAGCAGGATGTGACCCAGAGAGCTCCTTCCAGCACCTCGCTCTCCCACCACCCAGAGGACAGGCTGCTTCACAGCACTATGTAACCCAGGAAAGAAGCTTGAAACCTGTCCATTTCATCCACATTTGACTCATGAAATGTACAGGAATATGTCCATTTCTCATGAAATGTACAGCAGAGTCACTGCTGTGTCAGCAGGGTGTCAGCTTTGTGGACCCCAATTTAGCAGGAGATGTCCATGATATTGACAAACATATTTATATACAGAATGATGATTATTTTACCCTCAGACATATGCATAGAGAACCCCCAAGTGTTGCATGTGTGTAGGCATAGTTGGTAAAATGTGTCCAGCCGGTGGCAGGGAATTTGCATTGGTAGTTGACATCACATTTCCATTGTGCGGACATCAGTACATTTGAAGGACAAGTCCCATGTTAACTCTGTCCATAAGACAGACATTTTCCTTGCATTCCTCCAGAGTCAGAATAAGTCTAAGTTAACTTTTGGAAGAACCATGGAAAAGGGTAAAAATGGATAAAATGTATCCGAAAATAGTGCCTCATCATGCAGGTAGAGTCCCCTGACAACTCCCCTTACATTCCTCCAGAGTCAGAATAAGTCTAAGTTAACTTTTGGAAGAACCATGGAAAAGGGTGAAAATTGATAAAAATGTATCCGAAAATAGTGCCTCATAATGCAGGTAGAGTCCCCTGACAACTCCCCTTACATTCCTCCAGAGTCAGAATAAGTCTAAGTTAACTTTTGGAAGAACCAGAGAAAGGGGTGAAAATGGATAAAATGTATCCGAAAATAGTGTCTCATTATTCCGTGACAACTCCCCTTGAATTCCTCCAGAGACCAGTTCAAAAACTTAAAGTTTGGTAAGAACCATGATTGGGGGTCCTCCAGGCAACAATTGTATCCGATCCAAAGTGCTCATGCAGCGGATGCATTCCTCCATGATTTCTCCATCATGTGAAATAGGCCGTTTTTTTCTAAGTGCTCTCAAAAACCGGGTTTCCGATTTCGTGGAGATAGTAGCTTGGAAAAGATGAATGAATTTTTTGGACGGAGGAAGGGAGGTCTCGATTCCCCTCTCCGTTGTAAAATGCAACGGGGTAGTGCAAATGTCTCCGGGGCTTCCGCCGGAAGCGCCGAAGACTTGAGCTTGTTGCAGCCCCTCCTCCGTTGGCACTTAGCCGTTTTTTCGAGATTTTTTAAAAACTTCTTTTTTGATTATTTTAAGATATAATTGACCGTTTTATTTACATTTTTTGCTTTCCACGGGTGGGGGCGCATGGCAGGCCGCCTATGAGCTCCCAAATTCGGCCTGGAACCTCCGGGAATTGTGTCCATTTCATCCACATTTGACTACCCATTAAATGTACATGAAATGGACACGACCAAATGTACATGAAATGGACACGACCAAATGTACATGAAATGGACACGACCAAATGTACATGAAATGGACAGGAACTTCATTTTTGATTATTTTAAGATATAATTGACCGTTTTCTTTACTTTTTTTTGCTTTCCACGGGTGGGGGCGCATGGCAGGCCGCCGATGAGCTCCCAAATTCGGCCTGGAACCTCCGGGAATTGTGGGCTAAGCTCCATAAACTGACAAAGTCACCCAGAAATGTCAATTTAATAGCCAAAAAATATATAATACAAATACATTTAAATAGTAAAAGGTACAATTGTGCTCCTAATTACCCGCAATTTGAGTTATATAGCCCCATGATAGTGAATAGTGTTAAAATGCCTGATGAATATGTTTGTAATGCTGGCAGCAGGTTCACTGCTGTAAGCAGGGTCCCACACTCACAGGCAGAGATCCAGGGTGATGCACATGGCTTTCTTACCCCGGAATGAGTGTGTGAAAGCTGGGTAAAAGTACTGTGAATACATGGAGGGAGAGAGAGCAGCAGCAGCAGCAGCAGCAGCAGGATGTGACCCAGAGAGCTCCTTCCAGCACCTCGCTCTCCCACCACCCAGAGGACAGGCTGCTTCACAGCACTATGTAACCCAGGAAAGAAGCTTGAAACCTGTCCATTTCATCCACATTTGACTCATGAAATGTACAGGAATATGTCCATTTCTCATGAAATGTACAGCAGAGTCACTGCTGTGTCAGCAGGGTGTCAGCTTTGTGGACCCCAATTTAGCAGGAGATGTCCATGATATTGACAAACATATTTATATACAGAATGATGATTATTTTACCCTCAGACATATGCATAGAGAACCCCCAAGTGTTGCATGTGTGTAGGCATAGTTGGTAAAATGTGTCCAGCCGGTGGCAGGGAATTTGCATTGGTAGTTGACATCACATTTCCATTGTGCGGACATCAGTACATTTGAAGGACAAGTCCCATGTTAACTCTGTCCATAAGACAGACATTTTCCTTGCATTCCTCCAGAGTCAGAATAAGTCTAAGTTAACTTTTGGAAGAACCATGGAAAAGGGTAAAAATGGATAAAATGTATCCGAAAATAGTGCCTCATCATGCAGGTAGAGTCCCCTGACAACTCCCCTTACATTCCTCCAGAGTCAGAATAAGTCTAAGTTAACTTTTGGAAGAACCATGGAAAAGGGTGAAAATTGATAAAAATGTATCCGAAAATAGTGCCTCATAATGCAGGTAGAGTCCCCTGACAACTCCCCTTACATTCCTCCAGAGTCAGAATAAGTCTAAGTTAACTTTTGGAAGAACCAGAGAAAGGGGTGAAAATGGATAAAATGTATCCGAAAATAGTGTCTCATTATTCCGTGACAACTCCCCTTGAATTCCTCCAGAGACCAGTTCAAAAACTTAAAGTTTGGTAAGAACCATGATTGGGGGTCCTCCAGGCAACAATTGTATCCGATCCAAAGTGCTCATGCAGCGGATGCATTCCTCCATGATTTCTCCATCATGTGAAATAGGCCGTTTTTTTCTAAGTGCTCTCAAAAACCGGGTTTCCGATTTCGTGGCAGATAGTAGCTTGGAAAAGATGAATGAATTTTTTGGACGGAGGAAGGGAGGTCTCGATTCCCCTCTCCGTTGTAAAATGCAACGGGGTAGTGCAAATGTCTCCGGGGCTTCCGCCGGAAGCGCCGAAGACTTGAGCTTGTTGCAGCCCCTCCTCCGTTGGCACTTAGCCGTTTTTTCGATATTTTTTAAAAACTTCTTTTTTGATTATTTTAAGATATAATTGACCGTTTTATTTACTTTTTTTTTGCTTTCCACGGGTGGGGGCGCATGGCAGGCCGCCTATGAGCTCCCAAATTCGGCCTGGAACCTCCGGGAATTGTGTCCATTTCATCCACATTTGACTACCCATTAAATGTACATGAAATGGACACGACCAAATGTACATGAAATGGACACGACCAAATGTACATGAAATGGACACGACCAAATGTACATGAAATGGACAGGAACTTCATTTTTGATTATTTTAAGATATAATTGACCGTTTTCTTTACTTTTTTTTGCTTTCCACGGGTGGGGGCGCATGGCAGGCCGCCGATGAGCTCCCAAATTTGGCCTGGAACCTCCGGGAATTGTGGGCTAAGCTCCATAAACTGACAAAGTCACCCAGAAATGTCACTTTAATAGCCAAAAAATATATAATACAAATACATTTAAATAGTAAAAGGTACAATTGTGCTCCTAATTACCCGCAATTTGATTTATATAGCCCCATGATAGTGAATAGTGTTAAAATGCCTGATTAATATGTTTGTAATGCTGGCAGCAGGTTCACTGCTGTAAGCAGGGTCCCACACTCACAGGCAGAGATCCAGGGTGATGCACATGGCTTTCTTACCCCGGAATGAGTGTGTGAAAGCTGGGTAAAAGTACTGTGAATACATGGAGGGAGAGAGAGCAGCAGCAGCAGCAGCAGCAGCAGCAGGATGTGACCCAGAGAGCTCCTTCCAGCACCTCGCTCTCCCACCACCCAGAGGACAGGCTGCTTCACAGCACTATGTAACCCAGGAAAGAAGCTTGAAACCTGTCCATTTCATCCACATTTGACTCATGAAATGTACAGGAATATGTCCATTTCTCATGAAATGTACAGCAGAGTCACTGCTGTGTCAGCAGGGTGTCAGCTTTGTGGACCCCAATTTAGCAGGAGATGTCCATGATATTGACAAACATATTTATATACAGAATGATGATTATTTTACCCTCAGACATATGCATAGAGAACCCCCAAGTGTTGCATGTGTGTAGGCATAGTTGGTAAAATGTGTCCAGCCGGTGGCAGGGAATTTGCATTGGTAGTTGACATCACATTTCCATTGTGCGGACATCAGTACATTTGAAGGACAAGTCCCATGTTAACTCTGTCCATAAGACAGACATTTTCCTTGCATTCCTCCAGAGTCAGAATAAGTCTAAGTTAACTTTTGGAAGAACCATGGAAAAGGGTAAAAATGGATAAAATGTATCCGAAAATAGTGCCTCATCATGCAGGTAGAGTCCCCTGACAACTCCCCTTACATTCCTCCAGAGTCAGAATAAGTCTAAGTTAACTTTTGGAAGAACCATGGAAAAGGGTGAAAATTGATAAAAATGTATCCGAAAATAGTGCCTCATAATGCAGGTAGAGTCCCCTGACAACTCCCCTTACATTCCTCCAGAGTCAGAATAAGTCTAAGTTAACTTTTGGAAGAACCAGAGAAAGGGGTGAAAATGGATAAAATGTATCCGAAAATAGTGTCTCATTATTCCGTGACAACTCCCCTTGAATTCCTCCAGAGACCAGTTCAAAAACTTAAAGTTTGGTAAGAACCATGATTGGGGGTCCTCCAGGCAACAATTGTATCCGATCCAAAGTGCTCATGCAGCGGATGCATTCCTCCATGATTTCTCCATCATGTGAAATAGGCCGTTTTTTTCTAAGTGCTCTCAAAAACCGGGTTTCCGATTTCGTGGAGATAGTAGCTTGGAAAAGATGAATGAATTTTTTGGACGGAGGAAGGGAAGTCTCGATTCCCCTCTCCGTTGTAAAATGCAACGGGGTAGTGCAAATGTCTCCGGGGCTTCCGCCGGAAGCGCCGAAGACTTGAGCTTGTTGCAGCCCCTCCTCCGTTGGCACTTAGCCGTTTTTTCGAGATTTTTAAAAAACTTATATTTTGATTATTTTAAGATATAATTGACCGTTTTATTTACTTTTTTTTGCTTTCCACGGGTGGGGGCGCATGGCAGGCCGCCTATGAGCTCCCAAATTCGGCCTGGAACCTCCGGGAATTGTGTCCATTTCATCCACATTTGACTACCCATTACATGTACATGAAATGGACACGACCAAATGTACATGAAATGGACACGACCAAATGTACATGAAATGGACAGGAACTTCATTTTTGATTATTTTAAGATATAATTGACCGTTTTCTTTACTTTTTTTTGCTTTCCACGGGTGGGGGCGCATGGCAGGCCGCCGATGAGCTCCCAAATTCGGCCTGGAACCTCCGGGAATTGTGGGCTAAGCTCCATAAACTGACAAAGTCACCCAGAAATGTCAATTTAATAGCCAAAAAATATATAATACAAATACATTTAAATAGTAAAAGGTACAATTGTGGCTCCTAATTACCCGCAATTTGATTTATATAGCCCCATGATAGTGAATAGTGTTAAAATGCCTGATTAATATGTTTGTAATGCTGGCAGCAGGTTCACTGCTGTAAGCAGGGTCCCACACTCACAGGCAGAGATCCAGGGTGATGCACATGGCTTTCTTACCCCGGAATGAGTGTGTGAAAGCTGGGTAAAAGTACTGTGAATACAGGGAGGGAGAGAGAGCAGCAGCAGCAGGATGTGACCCAGAGAGCTCCTTCCAGCATCTCGCTCTCCCAACACCCAGAGGACAGGCTGCTTCACAGCACTATGTAAACCAGGAAATAAGCTTGAAACCTGTCCATTTCATCCACATTTGACTCATGAAATGTACAGGAATATGTCCATTTCTCATGAAATGTACAGCAGAGTCACTGCTGTGTCAGCAGGGTGTCAGCTTTGTGGACCCCAATTTAGCAGGAGATGTCCATGATATTGACAAACATATTTATATACAGAATGATGATTATTTTACCCTCAGACATATGCATAGAGAACCCCCAAGTGTTGCATGTGTGTAGGCATAGTTGGTAAAAATGTGTCCAGCCGGTGGCAGGGAATTTGCATTGGTAGTTGACATCACATTTCCATTGTGCGGACATCAGTACATTTGAAGGACAAGTCCCATGTTAACTCTGTCCATAAGACAGACATTTTCCTTACATTCCTCCAGAGTCAGAATAAGTCTAAGTTAACTTTTGGAAGAACCATGGAAAAGGATGAAAATGGATAAAATGTATCCGAAAAATAGTGCCTCGTCATGCAGGTAGAGTCCCCTGACAACTCCCCTTACATTCCTCCAGAGTCAGAATAAGTCTAAGTTAACTTTTGGAAGAACCAGAGAAAGGGGTGAAAATTGATAAAATGTATCCGAAAATAGTGTCTCATTATTCCGTGACAACTCCCCTTGAATTCCTCCAGAGACCAGTTCAAAAACTTAAAGTTTGGTAAGAACCATGATTGGGGGTCCTCCAGGCAACAATTGTATCCGATCCAAAGTGCTCATGCAGCGGATGCATTCCTCCATGATTTCTCCATCATGTGAAATAGGCCGTTTTTTTCTAAGTGCTCTCAAAAACCGGGTTTCCGATTTCGTGCAGATAGTAGCTTGGAAAAGATGAATGAATTTTTTGGACGGAGGAAGGGAGGTCTCGATTCCCCTCTCCGTTGTAAAATGCAACGGGGTAGTGCAAATGTCTCCGGGGCTTCCGCCGGAAGCGCCGAAGACTTGAGCTTGTTGCAGCCCCTTCTCCGTTGGCACTTAGCCGTTTTTTCGAGATTTTTTAAAAACTTCTTTTTTGATTATTTTAAGATATAATTGACCGTTTTATTTACATTTGTTTACTTTCCACGGGTGGGGGCGCATGGCAGGCCGCCTATGAGCTCCCAAATTCGGCCTGGAACCTCCGGGAATTGTGTCCATTTCATCCACATTTGACTACCCATTAAATGTACATGAAATGGACACGACCAAATGTACATGAAATGGACACGACCAAATGTACATGAAATGGACACGACCAAATGTACATGAAATGGACAGGAACTTCATTTTTGATTATTTTAAGATATAATTGACCGTTTTCTTTACTTTTTTTTGCTTTCCACGGGTGGGGGCGCATGGCAGGCCGCCGATGAGCTCCCAAATTTCGGCCTGGAACCTCCGGGAATTGTGGGCTAAGCTCCATAAACTGACAAAGTCACCCAGAAATGTCAATTTAATAGCCAAAAAATATATAATACAAATACATTTAAATAGTAAAAGGTACAATTGTGCTCCTAATTACCCGCAATTTGATTTATATAGCCCCATGATAGTGAATAGTGTTAAAATGCCTGATTAATATGTTTGTAATGCTGGCAGCAGGTTCACTGCTGTAAGCAGGGTCCCACACTCACAGGCAGAGATCCAGGGTGATGCACATGGCTTTCTTACCCCGGAATGAGTGTGTGAAAGCTGGGTAAAAGTACTGTGAATACATGGAGGGAGAGAGAGCAGCAGCAGCAGCAGCAGCAGCAGGATGTGACCCAGAGAGCTCCTTCCAGCACCTCGCTCTCCCACCACCCAGAGGACAGGCTGCTTCACAGCACTATGTAACCCAGGAAAGAAGCTTGAAACCTGTCCATTTCATCCACATTTTACTCATGAAATGTACAGGAATATGTCCATTTCTCATGAAATGTACAGCAGAGTCACTGCTGTGTCAGCAGGGTGTCAGCTTTGTGGACCCCAATTTAGCAGGAGATGTCCATGATATTGACAAACATATTTGTATACAGAATGATGATTATTTTACCCTCAGACATATGCATAGAGAACCCCCAAGTGTTGCATGTGTGTAGGCATAGTTGGTAAAATGTGTCCAGCCGGTGGCAGGGAATTTGCATTGGTAGTTGACATCACATTTCCATTGTGCGGACATCAGTACATTTGAAGGACAAGTCCCATGTTAACTCTGTCCATAAGACAGACATTTTCCTTGCATTCCTCCAGAGTCAGAATAAGTCTAAGTTAACTTTTGGAAGAACCATGGAAAAGGGTAAAAATGGATAAAATGTATCCGAAAATAGTGCCTCATCATGCAGGTAGAGTCCCCTGACAACTCCCCTTACATTCCTCCAGAGTCAGAATAAGTCTAAGTTAACTTTTGGAAGAACCATGGAAAAGGGTGAAAATTGATAAAAATGTATCCGAAAATAGTGCCTCATAATGCAGGTAGAGTCCCCTGACAACTCCCCTTACATTCCTCCAGAGTCAGAATAAGTCTAAGTTAACTTTTGGAAGAACCAGAGAAAGGGGTGAAAATGGATAAAATGTATCCGAAAATAGTGTCTCATTATTCCGTGACAACTCCCCTTGAATTCCTCCAGAGACCAGTTCAAAAACTTAAAGTTTGGTAAGAACCATGATTGGGGGTCCTCCAGGCAACAATTGTATCCGATCCAAAGTGCTCATGCAGCGGATGCATTCCTCCATGATTTCTCCATCATGTGAAATAGGCCGTTTTTTTCTAAGTGCTCTCAAAAACCGGGTTTCCGATTTCGTGGAGATAGTAGCTTGGAAAAGATGAATGAATTTTTTGGACGGAGGAAGGGAAGTCTCGATTCCCCTCTCCGTTGTAAAATGCAACGGGGTAGTGCAAATGTCTCCGGGGCTTCCGCCGGAAGCGCCGAAGACTTGAGCTTGTTGCAGCCCCTCCTCCGTTGGCACTTAGCCGTTTTTTCGAGATTTTTAAAAAACTTATATTTTGATTATTTTAAGATATAATTGACCGTTTTATTTACTTTTTTTTGCTTTCCACGGGTGGGGGCGCATGGCAGGCCGCCTATGAGCTCCCAAATTCGGCCTGGAACCTCCGGGAATTGTGTCCATTTCATCCACATTTGACTACCCATTACATGTACATGAAATGGACACGACCAAATGTACATGAAATGGACACGACCAAATGTACATGAAATGGACAGGAACTTCATTTTTGATTATTTTAAGATATAATTGACCGTTTTCTTTACTTTTTTTTGCTTTCCACGGGTGGGGGCGCATGGCAGGCCGCCGATGAGCTCCCAAATTCGGCCTGGAACCTCCGGGAATTGTGGGCTAAGCTCCATAAACTGACAAAGTCACCCAGAAATGTCAATTTAATAGCCAAAAAATATATAATACAAATACATTTAAATAGTAAAAGGTACAATTGTGGTCCTAATTACCCGCAATTTGATTTATATAGCCCCATGATAGTGAATAGTGTTAAAATGCCTGATTAATATGTTTGTAATGCTGGCAGCAGGTTCACTGCTGTAAGCAGGGTCCCACACTCACAGGCAGAGATCCAGGGTGATGCACATGGCTTTCTTACCCCGGAATGAGTGTGTGAAAGCTGGGTAAAAGTACTGTGAATACAGGGAGGGAGAGAGAGCAGCAGCAGCAGGATGTGACCCAGAGAGCTCCTTCCAGCATCTCGCTCTCCCAACACCCAGAGGACAGGCTGCTTCACAGCACTATGTAAACCAGGAAATAAGCTTGAAACCTGTCCATTTCATCCACATTTGACTCATGAAATGTACAGGAATATGTCCATTTCTCATGAAATGTACAGCAGAGTCACTGCTGTGTCAGCAGGGTGTCAGCTTTGTGGACCCCAATTTAGCAGGAGATGTCCATGATATTGACAAACATATTTATATACAGAATGATGATTATTTTACCCTCAGACATATGCATAGAGAACCCCCAAGTGTTGCATGTGTGTAGGCATAGTTGGTAAAAATGTGTCCAGCCGGTGGCAGGGAATTTGCATTGGTAGTTGACATCACATTTCCATTGTGCGGACATCAGTACATTTGAAGGACAAGTCCCATGTTAACTCTGTCCATAAGACAGACATTTTCCTTACATTCCTCCAGAGTCAGAATAAGTCTAAGTTAACTTTTGGAAGAACCATGGAAAAGGATGAAAATGGATAAAATGTATCCGAAAAATAGTGCCTCGTCATGCAGGTAGAGTCCCCTGACAACTCCCCTTACATTCCTCCAGAGTCAGAATAAGTCTAAGTTAACTTTTGGAAGAACCAGAGAAAGGGGTGAAAATGGATAAAATGTATCCGAAAATAGTGTCTCATTATTCCGTGACAACTCCCCTTGAATTCCTCCAGAGACCAATTCAAAAACTTAAAGTTTGGTAAGATCCATGATTGGGGGTCCTCCAGGCAACAATTGTATCCGATCCAAAGTGCTCATGCAGCGGATGCATTCCTCCATGATTTCTCCATCATGTGAAATAGGCCGTTTTTTTCTAAGTGCTCTCAAAAACCGGGTTTCCGATTTCGTGCAGATGGTAGCTTGGAAAAGATGAATGAATTTTTTGGACGGAGGAAGGGAGGTCTCGATTCCCCTCTCCGTTGTAAAATGCAATGGGGTAGTGCAAATGTCTCCGGGGCTTCCGCCGGAAGCGCCGAAGACTTGAGCTTGTTGCAGCCCCTCCTCCGTTGGCACTTAGCCGTTTTTTCGAGATTTTTTAAAAACTTCTTTTTTGATTATTTTAAGATATAATTGACCGTTTTATTTACATTTTTTTGCTTTCCACGGGTGGGGGCGCATGGCAGGCCGCCTATGAGCTCCCAAATTCGGCCTGGAACCTCCGGGAATTGTGTCCATTTCATCCACATTTGACTACCCATTAAATGTACATGAAATGGACACGACCAAATGTACATGAAATGGACACGACCAAATGTACATGAAATGGACACGACCAAATGTACATGAAATGGACAGGAACTTCATTTTTGATTATTTTAAGATATAATTGACCGTTTTCTTTACTTTTTTTTGCTTTCCACGGGTGGGGGCGCATGGCAGGCCGCCGATGAGCTCCCAAATTCGGCCTGGAACCTCCGGGAATTGTGGGCTAAGCTCCATAAACTGACAAAGTCACCCAGAAATGTCACTTTAATAGCCAAAAAATATATAATACAAATACATTTAAATAGTAAAAGGTACAATTGTGCTCCTAATTACCCGCAATTTGATTTATATAGCCCCATGATAGTGAATAGTGTTAAAATGCCTGATTAATATGTTTGTAATGCTGGCAGCAGGTTCACTGCTGTAAGCAGGGTCCCACACTCACAGGCAGAGATCCAGGGTGATGCACATGGCTTTCTTACCCCGGAATGAGTGTGTGAAAGCTGTGTAAAAGTACTGTGAATACATGGAGGGAGAGAGAGCAGCAGCAGCAGCAGCAGCAGCAGGATGTGACCCAGAGAGCTCCTTCCAGCACCTCGCTCTCCCACCACCCAGAGGACAGGCTGCTTCACAGCACTATGTAACCCAGGAAAGAAGCTTGAAACCTGTCCATTTCATCCACATTTGACTCATGAAATGTACAGGAATATGTCCATTTCTCATGAAATGTACAGCAGAGTCACTGCTGTGTCAGCAGGGTGTCAGCTTTGTGGACCCCAATTTAGCAGGAGATGTCCATGATATTGACAAACATATTTATATACAGAATGATGATTATTTTACCCTCAGACATATGCATAGAGAACCCCCAAATGTTGCATGTGTGTAGGCATAGTTGGTAAAATGTGTCCAGCCGGTGGCAGGGAATTTGCATGGGTAGTTGACATCACATTTCCATTGTGCGGACATCAGTACATTTGAAGGACAAGTCCCATGTTAACTCTGTCCATAAGACAGACATTTTCCTTGCATTCCTCCAGAGTCAGAATAAGTCTAAGTTAACTTTTGGAAGAACCATGGAAAAGGGTAAAAATGGATAAAATGTATCCGAAAATAGTGCCTCATCATGCAGGTAGAGTCCCCTGACAACTCCCCTTACATTCCTCCAGAGTCAGAATAAGTCTAAGTTAACTTTTGGAAGAACCATGGAAAAGGGTGAAAATTGATAAAAATGTATCCGAAAATAGTGCCTCATAATGCAGGTAGAGTCCCCTGACAACTCCCCTTACATTCCTCCAGAGTCAGAATAAGTCTAAGTTAACTTTTGGAAGAACCAGAGAAAGGGGTGAAAATGGATAAAATGTATCCGAAAATAGTGTCTCATTATTCCGTGACAACTCCCCTTGAATTCCTCCAGAGACCAGTTCAAAAACTTAAAGTTTGGTAAGAACCATGATTGGGGGTCCTCCAGGCAACAATTGTATCCGATCCAAAGGGCTCATGCAGCGGATGCATTCCTCCATGATTTCTCCATCATGTGAAATAGGCCGTTTTTTTCTAAGTGCTCTCAAAAACCGGGTTTCCGATTTCGTGGAGATAGTAGCTTGGAAAAGATGAATGAATTTTTTGGACGGAGGAAGGGAGGTCTCGATTCCCCTCTCCGTTGTAAAATGCAACGGGGTAGTGCAAATGTCTCCGGGGCTTCCGCCGGAAGCGCCGAAGACTTGAGCTTGTTGCAGCCCCTCCTCCGTTGGCACTTAGCCGTTTTTTCGATATTTTTTAAAAACTTCTTTTTTGATTATTTTAAGATATAATTGACCGTTTTATTTACTTTTTTTTGCTTTCCACGGGTGGGGGCGCATGGCAGGCCGCCTATGAGCTCCCAAATTCGGCCTGGAACCTCCGGGAATTGTGTCCATTTCATCCACATTTGACTACCCATTAAATGTACATGAAATGGACACGACCAAATGTACATGAAATGGACACGACCAAATGTACATGAAATGGACACGACCAAATGTACATGAAATGGACAGGAACTTCATTTTTGATTATTTTAAGATATAATTGACCGTTTTCTTTACTTTTTTTTTGCTTTCCACGGGTGGGGGCGCATGGCAGGCCGCCGATGAGCTCCCAAATTCGGCCTGGAACCTCCGGGAATTGTGGGCTAAGCTCCATAAACTGACAAAGTCACCCAGAAATGTCACTTTAATAGCCAAAAAATATATAATACAAATACATTTAAATAGTAAAAGGTACAATTGTGCTCCTAATTACCCGCAATTTGATTTATATAGCCCCATGATAGTGAATAGTGTTAAAATGCCTGATTAATATGTTTGTAATGCTGGCAGCAGGTTCACTGCTGTAAGCAGGGTCCCACACTCACAGGCAGAGATCCAGGGTGATGCACATGGCTTTCTTACCCCGGAATGAGTGTGTGAAAGCTGGGTAAAAGTACTGTGAATACATGGAGGGAGAGAGAGCAGCAGCAGCAGCAGCAGCAGCAGGATGTGACCCAGAGAGCTCCTTCCAGCACCTCGCTCTCCCACCACCCAGAGGACAGGCTGCTTCACAGCACTATGTAACCCAGGAAAGAAGCTTGAAACCTGTCCATTTCATCCACATTTTACTCATGAAATGTACAGGAATATGTCCATTTCTCATGAAATGTACAGCAGAGTCACTGCTGTGTCAGCAGGGTGTCAGCTTTGTGGACCCCAATTTAGCAGGAGATGTCCATGATATTGACAAACATATTTATATACAGAATGATGATTATTTTACCCTCAGACATATGCATAGAGAACCCCCAAGTGTTGCATGTGTGTAGGCATAGTTGGTAAAATGTGTCCAGCCGGTGGCAGGGAATTTGCATTGGTAGTTGACATCACATTTCCATTGTGCGGACATCAGTACATTTGAAGGACAAGTCCCATGTTAACTCTGTCCATAAGACAGACATTTTCCTTGCATTCCTCCAGAGTCAGAATAAGTCTAAGTTAACTTTTGGAAGAACCATGGAAAAGGGTAAAAATGGATAAAAATGTATCCGAAAATAGTGCCTCATCATGCAGGTAGAGTCCCCTGACAACTCCCCTTACATTCCTCCAGAGTCAGAATAAGTCTAAGTTAACTTTTGGAAGAACCATGGAAAAGGGTGAAAATTGATAAAAATGTATCCGAAAATAGTGCCTCATAATGCAGGTAGAGTCCCCTGACAACTCCCCTTACATTCCTCCAGAGTCAGAATAAGTCTAAGTTAACTTTTGGAAGAACCAGAGAAAGGGGTGAAAATGGATAAAATGTATCCGAAAATAGTGTCTCATTATTCCGTGACAACTCCCCTTGAATTCCTCCAGAGACCAGTTCAAAAACTTAAAGTTTGGTAAGAACCATGATTGGGGGTCCTCCAGGCAACAATTGTATCCGATCCAAAGTGCTCATGCAGCGGATGCATTCCTCCATGATTTCTCCATCATGTGAAATAGGCCGTTTTTTTCTAAGTGCTCTCAAAAACCGGGTTTCCGATTTCGTGGAGATAGTAGCTTGGAAAAGATGAATGAATTTTTTGGACGGAGGAAGGGAAGTCTCGATTCCCCTCTCCGTTGTAAAATGCAACGGGGTAGTGCAAATGTCTCCGGGGCTTCCGCCGGAAGCGCCGAAGACTTGAGCTTGTTGCAGCCCCTCCTCCGTTGGCACTTAGCCGTTTTTTCGAGATTTTTTAAAAACTTATTTTTTGATTATTTTAAGATATAATTGACCGTTTTATTTACTTTGTTTTGCTTTCCACGGGTGGGGGCGCATGGCAGACCGCCTATGAGCTCCCAAATTCGGCCTGGAACCTCCGGGAATTGTGTCCATTTCATCCACATTTGACTACCCATTAAATGTACATGAAATGGACACGACCAAATGTACATGAAATGGACACGACCAAATGTACATGAAATGGACAGGAACTTCATTTTTGATTATTTTAAGATATAATTGACCGTTTTCTTTACTTTTTTTTGCTTTCCACTGGTGGGGGCGCATGGCAGGCCACCTATGAACTCCCAAATTCGGCCTGGAACCTCCGGGAATTGTGGGCTAAGCTCCATAAACTGACAAAGTCACCCAGAAATGTCAATTTAATAGCCAAAAAATATATAATACAAATACATTTAAATAGTAAAAGGTACAATTGTGGTCCTAATTACCCAAAATTTGATTTATATAGCCCCATGATAGTGAATAAAAATCATTTTCATGGGAAAAAAGTGTTAAAATGCCTGATTAATATGTTTGTAATGCTGGCAGCAGGTTGACTGCTGTAAGCAGGGTCCCACACTCACAGGCACACAGGCAGAGATCCAGGGTGATGAACATGGCTTTCTTACCCAGGAATAACTGTGTGAAAGCTGGGTAAAAGTGCTGTGAATACAGGGAGAGAGGAGCAGCAGCAGCAGCAGCAGGCTGTGACCCAGAGAGCTCCTTCCAGCACCTCGCTCTATCCCACCCAGAGGACAGGCTGCTTCAGAGCAGGGTCACTGCTGTAAGCAGGGTCCCACAGGCACACAGGCAGAGATCCAGGCTCATGCACATGGCTTTCTTACCCATCAATAAGTGTGTGAAAGCTGGGTAAAAATGATGTGAATACAGGGGAGAGAGGAGCAGCAGCAGCAGCAGCAGCAGGCTGTGACCCAGAGAGCTCCTTCCAGCACCTCGCTCTCCCACCACCCAGAGGACAGGCTGCTTCAGAGCACTATTTAACCCAGGAAAGAAGCTTCAATACTGGGTATATCAGTGTTAAAAAGTGCATTAAACTGGTTTAATGACCCAGTAATAAGAATTGTGAAAGCTGGGTACAAATTATGTGAATACAGGGAGAGATGAGCAGCAGCAGCAGCAGGCTGTGACCCAGAGAGCTCCTTCCAGCACCTCACTCTCCCACCCAGAGGACAGGCTGCTTCACAGCAGAGTCACTGCTGTAAGCAGGGTCCCACGCGCACAGACAGAGATCCAGGGTGATGCACATGGGTCAGAAAAAGTCTAAGATAACTTTTGGAAGAACCAGAGAAAAGGGGTGAAAATGGAGAAATTGTATCCCAAAATAGTGTCTCTTAAGGCGGGTAGAGTATGGGGTGACGTATATGGACACTTGAGCACCATCAAGACCCCCACCTCCATAACCTTGTGCACCAGGCGAACCTGTGTACCCACACTTAAGCTCTCCCCCACGGACTAAACCAAGAGGGAACACGGTCAGAAGTTTGTGCCCCTGGTAACACTGAATAAAACCATTAAAACTGCTATGCATTGAGGATTTTAGTCCGAGATGAGTGCTTATCTGCGTGTATCTTGTGTCAGCTTTGTGAACCCCAATTTAAAAGGAAATGTCCATGATATTGACAAACATATTTATATACAGAATGATGATTATTTTACCCTCAGACACATGCATAGAGCACCCCCAAGTGTTGCATGTGTGTAGGCATAGTTGGTCAAATGTGTCCTGCCGGTGGCAGGGTCTTTTCATTGGAAGTTGACATCACATTTCCATTGTGCGGACATGTGTACATTTGAAGGACAAGTCCCATGTTAACTCTGTCCATAAGGCAGACATTTTCCTTACATGGCTTTATATATAAAAATGTACCAGTGACTGAGCCTCCGTACAGTTAGCGAAGGCAAACCAGCCCTTGCATACAGGGTACAGTGATGGGTTAATGCTTTACAGTTTGTCACAAATCTCAGTGCACTGTGATACGCATCATCTAACTTGACCAGGTGCATTCATATAAATCAGATCACCATAGTCCAGCACAGGTAAAAAGGTCACAGTGACTAGCCTTTTCCTGGCCTCAAGCGAGAAACAGGACTTGTTCCTGTAGAAGAAACCTAGCTGCACCCTCTGCTTTTTAAGCAGGTTATTGACATGAAGTTTAAAAGTGAGACAATCATCAAGCCAGATACCAAGGTATTTGTAACAGGTAACCACTTCAATCTTTATTCCTTGCGTATAGTTACAATATCTACAACAGGCTCTGGTGTCTTTTTAGCTTTAGAAAAGAGCATTACCTTGGTTTTATCAACATTTAAAAGAAGCTTAAGCTCAGCGAGCTGAGTCTGAATAATGTTAAAAACTGCTTGCAATTCAACAACAGCCAATCGAGGGACCTGCACAGTACATCACGTAGTGGACATTTCTTTACCTTAGCTTATATGCTAAAACCAAATGCTTCTAAAAGCATTGTCTAACACTACTGTACCATTTTCCTATTATGTGCTATTTTCTCTGCATACTCTAATGAGGGTTTTCATTCCCAAGCGCTTCAAGGCCACAGAGCTGATTTGGCAGACTAGGTTGAGACTACTCCTCTTCACACAAAGTCACACAAGAACTTGCCTATTCTGAGAACCGTTATACTATCTACAGCTCAAGGACAGGTGTCTAATAACAATATAAGAATATGAGACTGTGTGAAGACAGATGTCTGAGCTTCCCGCCCTTTCCTGTATATAAGCTTTGCTATTTTATTACTACTGCGCACACTCCTGCAGACTATCCTATACTCTGTGAGACCTGTGTCTATATATATATATATATTCAATAAATAACCAGAAAGACAACTCTGTTTGTTTCACCATTTATTGTTTGATCATTCTGACTCGTGTATCTCCAGTATTGACTAGGTCTAAGATTTCCATAACAAGTTGCTCCATCAACATTTTCACCTAAACTATTGATGTAGATGGAGAATAAAAGTGGACCTAAAACTGAACCTTGTGGTACACCATTAGAAATGTTTAACCACTCAGAAGACAGCCCATCAAAGTGAACACATTGGGACCTTTCAGAGAGGTAGTTCACAAACCACCCACTGCATGGCTGGATATGCCGATACTGAGTAGCCTCTGCTTTAAGATGCGATGATCGACGGTATCAAACGCTTTGGATAGGTCAACAAATAGAGCTGCACAACTCTGCTTATTATCTAAAATACTCGTAATGTCATTCACCACTTTCATTGTGGCAGTGATGGTGCTATGTTGCTTTCTGAAGCCTGACTGATGTTTAGACAGGATATTATTTGTACATAAAAACACCTTTACCTGTTCACTCACTAGGCGTTTAAGAACCTTAGCCAGAACTGATCATTTAGAGATGGGCCTATAATTATTTAATAAAGTGGCCTCCCCTCCTTTTAGTAGAGGCAGGACATACGCTGACTTCCACAATTTTGGAATTGTGTTAGTGCTGAGGGAGAGGTTAAAAAGAGTAGTGAGAGGAAGAGCAATACAATCTTCTTTAAAAAGAAAGGCTCTACGTTGTCCGGGCCAGCCGGTTTCTAAGGATCTAACTTGGTTAAGGCTTCATGAACAACATCAACAGTAAAAGGAGTAAAACTGAAAGGGTTTTCCAGACCACATTGTTCAGAGTCACGGATTGGGGTGTTCACAGAAGCAGAGTTAGTGACAGAATCAAATCAATTTCTTCTCACTACCAGCTAGAATGTTCCTTATGCCCATACCCTACATCTTAACCTGTATGTGAAAAGTATATTTATCAAACAATGGCATCCTTCTTTTAGGATATAACTCGTTCTTGAATTGTTATTTATTTCAATATAGTTGCAAAATCCATTCAAATCACAAATAAACTGAGCCATAAAATGATTTGAATATCTGAAAACAATTGTACAATTATAAAATTCCCAAAATAAAATAAAGATTCTCAGACTAACTGTTTTTTTCTTCAGACTTTCAAATGTGAGAATTCCCCGCTGTTGGAACTCCAAAAATCCCTGCCAAGTATTACTCAACAGTTTTTACCTTAGGACTTAGTGTGCATGTTCAATATGATTGACTATGTGTGCAGATCCAGCAGGTTCAGAATAAGAATTAAACATTAGTAACATTTCTCAAACAAGAAAAGAAGAACAAGTTGTCACATTTAAAAACAACATAAATGCAGAATAGTTATTTGGCAGTCATTTTGAACTGGTCATTCAACTTTATGCTCCAAAGTTAGTCAAACATGTTATTGTTACCCCTTATTGATTTTCTACTGTTTATCTTTTTCCACAAATTGGACCTCGTGTTTATCAGTTTCTCAACTGCTGCTGGGAAATGGTGTGTATGTGGTTGTGTTCGTACAGGTGGACAGAAAGACTAGGTGAGGTGAGGTGGTGGTGGGTCAGTGAGAGGATAAAAGGAGGGTGCTGCATAGCGACACTTCACTGACAGCGGACCAGGATCAGGTAGGAGGATGAGGAAGACTCTGCTGTGGCTGCTGGCCTCTCTGGCCTTCGTCTCCCTGACTTCTCTTGCTGATGGAGCTCCAATGTAAGTAGACATGTCGTACCTTTACCCACTCCAGCTCTGCTTGAATCATTTCTCAGAAAACAAAGATATATCTTTTTTAGTTTTTGGTCATCTTCCTGGTATCAGGGGTGCACATAACTGGTACGCAGGTACGGCAAACATCTGAAATGCGTATAACGTCACTTGTGTCACTATGCGCCTTTGCGTACCTGATAGGTCATCAAAACAAAACACTTATTTCATCTACACGTGTTTCTTGTCTACACTCAATGGAGTAAACTATAAGACATCATGTCCAATAAACCAAAAGACATTAAGCAGCCACTTCGGCTTTTTGCTCCCTGCAAAAAACGCCAGACATTCTTGGACTGATTAAAGTGGGTGCCGGCCGAGCCGTGCATCCGCAGGCCATAACCGACGGACCTGTGACGCTTTTACAGGAGGAAGAGGCTTAGAACACTGGACGACTAGGTTGGTTGCCGTGTGCACAGACAGGGTTGTTGTTAACGTCGTTACAGAATTGTACCAAAACTACACCAACTGGCTGCGGAGGGAGACACCCCTGTGCACATTCTGTGCCCCGCACACACTGGAGAACTGCGCAAAATCAGCTGATCACAACGTTCACGTTCTGTGAGACTTCTAATCGTTCTGTGGTCAAGCTGCTGCAATTTTATTTACAACAAGGTGGAGCAAAACACACAGCTGCAAACTTGTGTTAATGGAAGAGATTGAAATCAGACAGAGGTGGAAGAAGTACTCAGATATCTGTTACAAGTAAAGTCCAGCATTCAAAATGTTACTCAAGTAAAAGTAGAAAAGTATTATCATCACAATATAGTTAAAGCACTGATTTAAGAGTTGATTATATTTCAACTCATTCATCCAAAATCTGGAAAGTAACTAAAAGTATTAAATACATGTAGTGGAGTAAAAGTACACCATGTACCTCTGAACTGTAGAGGAGTAGAAGTACACAGTAGCATAAAATGGAAATACTCAAGTAAAGAAGTATACATGTACTGTCTTAGTTACTTCCCACCTCTGAAATCAGATATGAGATCAGAAGCAGATCAGATACGTCTGCATTCATATTATTACCTTAACTCGTGTCTTTCATAATGAGGAGCTACAGTCCACTCTGTGTTACACAATTCAAGGTCATGTGGTGTTTCAAATTATGCCAATAAGTTGGCATAATTTTTTGTTTAGAGTTTTCACAACGACGCAAAATGCCAGACAGAGCAAGGGTCTAGAGATATGATGAAATGTTGTGTTGATCCAGTGCTGGAGCTTTGTAATCAATAGATTACTCATTGTGTGTAATCCATGCTGGAGCTCATGATCCTTTGAAAAATAGATTTAGTTTGTTTCTGCAGTTTGGGGGAATTGAAACCTAAAGTTAAATGTTCTGCTCCGCCTCACTGTTCCCTTTAATTATGTTCTTACCAATTGGGTTCGGTTTATTTATTTGACCACTTTAAGCACAACTCATGCAGTATCCCATATATTTATTTGTATGCTCACAATTCCCAAAACACATGAATATTCTTTGAACTTTACTATTTGAAACACTTCAAACTCGTCCTGCGAATGGAAATAAACCATGGAGGCATCATTAATTCAAGATGAGTAGTTAATTTAAAAAAGGTTTTTGTGTGAATTCATATTTTGAACTCTTTTTTTTCAGTACATCCAAAACAGCATGTGGTTATTTCTGCTCGGTGACATCACATTCACATTAATATACATCTTCTTTTCCGCCCCCGCTTTGCAGCGAGGTGATGTCTGCCCCCAACTTGTTGAGGGTAGGAACAGCAGAAAACGTTTTTGTGGAGTGTCAAAACTGCACAGGTGCAGACATAAGGGTGGAAATCCATGTGTTGAACCATCCAACCAAAAACATAAGGCTGGCAACTGCATCTGTGACACTTACCAGTACAGATGACTTCCAGGCGCTGGTACAGATAATGGTAAATTATGCGCTATAACTCGACTGCATTTTCTAAGATGATCTATGAATTAAAAAATGCACATACTGTACACACCCTGCTCCTAATGAACTGTTTGTGTCTCTTCATAATGATTTCAGATCCCTGCTGGAGACTTCAGTAAGGATCCCAGCATCAAGCAGTATGTGTATCTGCAAGCTCAGTTCCCTGGCCGACTGCTTGAGAAGGTTGTCATGGTCTCCTTTCAGTCTGGGTATATCTTCATCCAAACTGACAAGACCCTCTACACCCCCAACAGCAGAGGTGAATTTATTCAATATCATTAAATCAAGCAATATTTGTTCATAAAGCCCCATATTACAAATGTGAAATGTGCCCAAAGGGGCTGATTAGGAAAATCAGTCCCAATTAATCAGTGAAAAAATTACTACTATAAAGATATGACTTAAAGGTCACCTATAAGGCAACATCCACAATGTATTGTATTATATACATTAATATGTGTTAAGAGTTTCAGGAAAAAATCATCTCTCTTTTTGTCCTGATCCAAAAACCGGTCTGAAAATGAGCTGATCAGATTTAGGCCACTTTGTGATGTCACAATGTTTGTTTTGGGTTGTGTAACCATTAGCCAATAACCAACCAAGGTGACACCCGCTCACCTGAATCTCATCCTAGAAGGTTTCCCATTCCTCAAATTTCCCTCCTCGACTCCTATCCTCGACTCATATATTTACTTTTAATTAATTGACTGTATAATGGGGCAAAAGCAGGCTACAGATGCGGGGGCACACACACACACACACACACACACACACACACGCACGCACACACACACACACACACACACACACACACACACACACACCTACACACACACACACACACACACACACACACACACACACACACACACACACACACACACACACACACACACACACCTACACACACAAACACACACACCTACAGCTGTTCTCACTCTAAACATTGCGTGATGAAAGCAGTTAATAAAATAATATCCAGGGGATGCATGCAGAGCTGTCATTGGCTGAGATAAGTCCGGCCGTGCGTCACGACTCTTTGAAACATCTCTGTTGCCGGAAATGCATCCATGAAGGAGCCGTGGAGGACCCATCAGTGTATCCTCGGTTATAGCTCCTCCAGAGAGCCTCCTCGACGCTCGATCCTTGGTCCTCAATGTTCATTTAGAGAAATGAGATGTCCTTCAACATGGCGCGCCGAAATCCATTTCCGGGTCACTACCGGAGGACCGAGTAGTCGAGGAGTGGAGATGAGAGAAATGGGAAACCTTCCTAGAGCACCATTGTGTTTTTTTGACCAAATATCCTGCAGAGGGGCGTGGCCAGCAGCAGCTCATTAGCATAAAGATAGAGGCAGGGGAAAAGAGAGGCAGTCTAAGCCTATAGCAGCATGACTAGGAGCTGGTCCAAAGTAAGGCTGAGCAAGCCCCAACTATAAGCTTTATCAAAAAGTAAAGTTTTAAGTCCACTCTTTTTCTGTCAGTTCATTACAGGATGTTTGCTGTGACACCCCGTATGGAGCCTGTGGAGAGGGATGATGCCAACCAAATGGATGTGTCTATTGCCATTGAGTTTGTGGTATTGTTTTCCAATCTTTGATAAGCACATACACCAAGCCTCTTATAACCTAAATAAAAGTAAAAACACAGCCAACCTGAGTTGTTGGGTTGTGTTACTTTAGGAACACCTGTCCTGTCACTTGCTACCCTCTAGTGGTTGATTTGCATAAACATAGCCACTTCTTTTAGTGGTAGATAAATACATTTTAGGAGTAGCTGGAAATTAAAAAAGTCTCAATGGAGACAATGACCAAGCTCATGGAGACATGCATAAAATAGTCTATAGCATGGATTTATAACATTAACTTGTTTCTGTTAATGTTTTACTTTTTTATTGTTCTTTTTTAGACCCCTGAAGGCATCTTCTTAGAACTTCATCTAGTCTCTTTGAAATCAGGGATCCACTCTGGAAATTACCAACTCGCTGAAATCGTCAGGTTAGTAGTTCATCTTGTTTATGTTGTGTTCTCTACAATGAATTTCCATGTTGCGAATGTAGTGTTTGGAAAAGAGCTAAGCAAAAAGTAATATCTTGTATGAAATGTGGAGACACAAAGAATTCTCAGTTCACACATCACCCCATACTTCCAAGATGATGAATGTAAGTGAAAAACACTGGATCAGAACAGGCGGGGGCGCGGGCGTGCGCGGGCTCGTGAACTGGCGCGCACAGCGTAAAGCAAAAACTCACAGACACTTCAATGATTTGTACGGCAGTACGGTTTGGAAACGATATCATTTCCTTTTTGGCGGGCATGCATAACACGGCAAAACACCGGAGCCTCGCTGCGGGGAAGCTTTGGCGCTGTTCTGGTTTGTTCTAATCCGTCAAAATGACAGTAGTTCCTGGGCTCTATAACACCTTACTGCACTTCATCTGGAAATTCATTTGTAAATTCATTCAGCGAATATGCTACTTTATTACATTCAGGGTCACATCTGAATGTAATAAAGTGGCTTTCTGGCCGAAATGATTAAGGATTAAAATAACTGTCTTCTTGTGGTCATTATATTTTCTCACTCTCAAATAAATAGTTTATTTATTCATTTCTTTATCTATAACAATGCAGCATTTTAATTGTAAATGCACAGATTCAATAGAAATAGGCCAACAGTTAATGCCTATGAATTGTACAGTAAAACTAATCAGCGTAAAAATAAATACAATCAAAGTACTAATACCTTGACTCCCTACTACGCTACTAACCTGAAAACGTTACATTTTAGTGTAGGGCACTAATAATTATATTCAGCAGCTAATTTTTATATATTTTATTTGTGAATTAACAAGATGTGAATACCTTCACAGAGTATGCAGCCTGATTCCTGTATTACTTTGTTACCTCTCTAAATTAGTGTTTAAATGTTGTGTTTTTGTGTGTTTCTATGTTTAGTACCGGACAGTGGGAGATCCGCGCAAAGTTCCACAGCAACCTACAGCAGAGCTTTAGTGCAGAGTTTGAGGTCAAAGAATATGGTGAGTCTCCCATTACCTGCACTTTCATTTAAAACCAATATCAACGTTTTTTAACTGGATTGGTTAAACCATAAATATATTTTTCAGTGCTTCCCAGTTTTGAGGTTAAACTGAATCCTACGAGCTCTTTCTTCTACATGAACGACCAGGAGCTCACAGTCCACATTAAAGCCACGTGAGAGAAAGTTCTTGTTCCGTGGCTTTAGAGGCTGTTTGATTGGTGGATTGATTGTAGCAATGAATACAGGTTGCTGTTTAGAGGTTGGGTTGACGCTCTTGCTCTTTTAGTTTCTTAATCATTTATTTTTACTTTGTTTAAAATGAACCTGTTTTGATTCATACATGTCCGTCTCTTCTGGATTTAGGTATTTGTTTGGTCAAGAGGTGAATGGGGTGGCCTACGTTGTGTTTGGGGTCATAAATGATGGTCACAAGAAGAGCTTTCCAAGTTCTCTTCAGAGAGTGCAGGTGAGCACATTCTACACTAACTATATTTTACATGTGTTTTGGAAGAGTCTCATACTCACAACATGCCTAGTATTTCTCCTCTAACTCCAAGATCTGCAGTTATTTCCAACAAGTCCTCCAACTCATACGACCAAATATGCCGATTGTTCAAGCGCTTATACGTCCTATAATTACGTTTTAAAGTTTTCACCCTCTAGTGCTCCCGTTGAATGCAAACGTTACAGATGTTTATTCACAAATAACCCTCTCTGTAAAATCCTAAATTGTAGGATAGTTTGGCCATTAAAACGCTTTTTGATTAGATTTCTAGCGAGAAGTGTATATTGTACTTTTAGAATCAACACGTTCTCACTCCCAACCCATCACATGTTGACGGACGGTCAGGGCCCCTCCCTGTCACCCTATTACGGACAGGGTACTCCTTGAGAGTCCGTTCTCAACGGGCAGGGCGTCCCATAGACCTTCATAGACCTCCCATAGCGTTGATAATAGACGCCATGAGAACGCTCCCCGACGGTCGGTTGTTATTGTCAATATTAATATAATAATTATTTATTTTTAAATAGGTTAATAGGTTGACACTTCTTTTAGCAGAAACAAAGGCTACATTAATGTATTAAATCCATGTTAATCCATGTGTGTGGTTGTGCTTGCCATGCAACGCCATAATTTACAAACTCTTCAACCACAACCCTAATTATATTTAAAAACATTTTAGAAGGCCTCACGAAATACTTTAATGTAAATTTAAATGTAAATGTGAAGGTATGTGTGTAATGTGGTGATTGACATTATTCACCCACGGATCTATGGGTTGGGGTATTGTTCCGCATGGACATTTTAGTTAACCGGACTTCCTGTTGATGTGAAATCCGAAAACATTTTTTAAAAATAAAATAATACTTTATTCCGAGTTTGCTTGCTTTTCTCTTTGGAGGTCATCACCTAACGGCATTGTAATACACGGTTCGGCTGCATTAAATATTACATATCTGCCGTAGTTCGCTATTTATAGAGCCCTGATGAGAAGACTTCTAGACAAACAGGAACAACTGCCGCCGAAACTGAATATGTGACGTGGATCATAAATATATATATCAGCAATTAAACAAAATCTTCAATTTCTCTTCACAATATAAGTCTCCTTGCAGTATCAACACTAATTCGGCTGACTTTTATACACTGAACAAAAATATAAACGCAACACTTTTTTTTCCTCCCATTTTTCATGAGATGAACTCAAAGATCTAAAACATTTTCTATTTACACAAAATAACCATTTCTCTCAAATATTGTTCACAAATCTGAAAGAATCTGTGATAGTGAGCACTTCTCCTTTGCCGAGATAATCCCTCCCACCTCACAGGTGTGGCATATCAAGATGCTGATTAGACAGCATGATTATTGCACAGGTGTGCCTTAGGCTGGCCACAATAAAAGGCCACTCTGAAACGTGCATTTTTGCTTTATTGGGGGGGTCTGGGGGGGTCCGAAAACCAGGCAGTATCTGGTGTGAGGGGTAGGGGTAGGGGTAGGGTTAGGGTAATGTTGTGAATCGAGTGGCCCATGGTGGTGGTGGGGTTATGGTATGGGCAGGCGTATGTTATAGACGGCGAACACAGGCCACTCGATTCACAACATTACCCTAACCCTACCCCTACCCGTCCAATTCCAGTTTTGGAAAGTCTGTCGTGGTTACATTCCATTTCATAGAGCTGTGACGCTCAGCGTAACCTTGTCGCACTGCCACTGCAACATCCAATCACAGGGCTTGATGACTAATCACGGGGTTTGTAAAGCAAGGCGGATGTTGTAGTCCCAAACGATAGCTGGGGATTCTGGGTAGTGTAGTGTCTTCGGAAACTGTAGTGTCTAAACTCCTAAAAAACTATTTGTTTCTCTGAATCGAAGGTTAAAACACAAAAGCATTGTACACAATGTAAACCAATCAATATTGTGTAATTAACAAGAATAAACTGATGTTTTTTAGTGGATGAGTAATGCAGATATCACTGTGTAATCATTTGACAGTGAGGGGAATATATCCGGTTTTATTATGAAAACTTCGAGACCCGAAAAACTGTTTTCACCCACGCTAACTTTACATGGAAGCTGCACACGTTATCCTGGCGAGACCTCAGATCATCTTCGTATATCTATCAAACTATAGATCCTACACATCCACTGGACGTGGATTCTAAGAGTACAATATACACTTCTCGCAGCATGTTGTTTCTTACACGACCACTAGAGGTGCTAGACTTTAAAACGTGGCTATGGGTCGTAATCGTCGTAATCTAAGCTGCTTAAACAATCGACCTATTTGGTCGTTTTTTGTAGGAGGACAGGCTGGTTATTTCAGTTTCATTTATATTCACAGATATTATGTATTTAGTGTGTTGAAAATGTAACATAACGATGGTGGTGACAAAACACAGTCTTTTCATATTGTTTTAATTGAGAGACCCTTAGCAGCAGGAAATACAATGTTGTATTAGCAACTGTTCACTGTAACACTAAACTACATTTTAAGACACATCTTTGAACTATGTTACATTAGATTGAAAAAGGTGTTGGAGCTGTCACGCTGAAGAGAGAGCACATCACAACGACCTTCCCAAACATTGAAGACCTGGTGACGAAATCCATATATGTAGCTGTCAGTGTGCTAACGGAGAACGGTAAGAAAGAGACTAAGACCTTTCCCAAACGACAGGGGGGAAACATAAATATATTGTATAAAGATAGGATAAGTGTTTTTGTATCAACTACAAAGTGACTGCATTTAAATAATATAATTACATTATAAACAAAAACATCTTTAATCTGTTTTGATTTGATTTGTTTCTGCATCTATTAACAGGTGGTGAAATGGTGGAGGCAGAGTTGAGAAATATTCAGATTGTTAAATCTCCCCTGTGTCCTATTCATGCACGCATTCCTTCACTGAGACTTCCCTATACGTAGCCGGCCCCCTGGGTGGGCCTACGTGAATGCGCGCGCATCCACCGCATAAGCGGCGGCCTCGCCCCCTCACTGCTATCCCTTTACTTTCTCTTCAGCTGAGTAGCATAGGGCAGCAATGCTGCATGAGTAGAGGGCTCAACTGTGCTTATATAACATGGGTTACCATACGTAACCCTACGTTATATCTCTCACAGGCTCCGCCCTCTACTGGACTCTATGGGCGCTCTGCTGTCCCGTGAGAACACCACTCCATCCCCCTGTTTCGGACCGGCTTTCTGTTTAGCAGCCGCTGCGCCTCCCTCACCTCTCCCTCGGCCGTAGCCAAGGAGAGAGAAAGAGGCTGCGGCAGGCCGCGCACACCCTGACGCGCTTACCCCCCGGAGGTGTGCCAAAACGTAGAGGATTTCCTCCTCCTGTCTTAATGTAGGGGAAAAGGAAATCCCCAGCCCCTATGGGCCCGTGTGCGCGTTACGCGTAAACGTCCCCCGGGTCCCCGGCCCCGGGGGACGTTTACATCCGGGGAGCGGGTCAGATGCCCACTGACCCACAGCCCCCCTCTCCTTCCTCACCAGTTGCCCCAGCAAGCACAGACGATGAAAAGGAGCCAGGCATGTCCAAGAGATAAAACTTAATGAAGGGACCTGGTGTTGACCAAGATGCCGCCGTGCATATGTCCTCCACACTTACTCCATTAAATAAGGCTGTTGATACAAGATACCTGCAAGATGATCACAGCGTGAGTAAGCGCATCTCAAGCTCGTCTGTTTGTCGCTGTTAAATTAGCTCTTTAAAGCTTATATCATTGATCCACATGATCTGAACTCATGAACATTTGAATAACTTAAGTACATAGTAAAGCGGCTCATTACGGTCTCTGGATTAGTGTATTTTTTTGCATTTGCAACTATGGAGGGAAACATGTCCCTGCAAACTTTGTGGGACGCGATTCAGCAGATCAAGACCGACATGCTGACTCACATTGACTCAAAAATGGATCCCATTCAAAGTAGCTTGAGTAGGATACACAATTCCCTGTCTAGTTTGGGAGACCAGGTCAATTTGTTGGAACAGCGTGTCGGAGCTAATGAGGACAATGTACACGAGTGTGTCGCTCGAGTCAAGCAGCTTGAGAAAGACAACTCCTTCCTGATGTCTAAAGTTGATGATTTGGAGAACCGGAGCCGACGTTCTAACCTTCGCTTCGTAGGAATCCAGGAGTCCGCTGAAGGCAGTGACATTATCGGCTTCATGTCTCGGCTCATCCCGCAGCTCCTGGGGCCAGATGCCATTTCAGTCCCGAGCTTACCAGAAGACGCCGGAGCTTCGATCCAGTCAAACGCAAGCTCCGTGAACTCAACATGAAGTACTTTCTCCTCTACCCGTGCACCCTCTGCGTTGTTGTTGATGGCACACAACAACGCTTCTCTACCCACAAAGACGTGGAGGCAATCTTCATGTCTACCTCAAACTCTCCTGGGTGACGAACATCCCCAGAGATGAGGCTGCTGCTAATGGTAGCATGTTGATCCACTTCGATGGTGCAGCTAAGTGACTTTCTCCTCGGTTTCCTCTCTTCTCTTCTCTTGTTTTTTATTTTTCTCATCTTCTCTAAAAACAGAGACCTGTTTACGTGACGTGTCATGACTGCTGAGATGTTGTTGACTCTCTTTTGTGTTTATTATAACTTAATATAACAGGTGGGCACCCGCCTGGCTCTTTCAGTTGTGTTGTTTGTTTACATTTTTCAGTTACGTTGACGTCACTACTTCTTCTTCTTAGAGCCCTCTACTATTGCAATACTGCCCCGAGTGGCTGTTATTGTTAAATAATGCTTGCGTTCATTCGGATGAATTTCTTTGAGCTACGACTTCTTTATCCTCTTCGTAATGCAGACTGAGCTCTGTGTAATTATTTATTATGTTTATGTTTAAGTTTACTCATGGTAATGCTCTGGGATTTGGTGTCCAGGGCTGCTGGGCCTTCTTACTGGTTGTTATGCGTTTTTCTGTCTTTTTCTTTTTGTGTTTGAATTTTGTGTATGTCTGTTTTAAATGAATGGTTGAATCTAGCAATCTTTACAATCATAAATCGCATTTATGCGTAACAAGTGACAGGAACATTATTTGCTATTATTTCCAGACTGGATGAATTAAAGGGTATACAAATCCTTCATTTGAATATCAGGAGTCTATTGCCCAAAATTGATTTACTTCGGATTTGGGTTGTTCTACATAAACCTAAAATCATCACACTCTCTGAAACTTGGCTTAGTAGTAACATTTCCGATAGTGAACTACAAATCACAAATTATTTGCTTTACAGATCTGATAGATGCAGCAGGGGTGGAGGTGTGGCTATATGTCTCTTCTGACCTTGTGACTGAGCTAATTGCTACTTCTATAGAGCCTCTACATTTTGAATGCATTTTTCTTAAAATAATTTTTCATGAAAATAAATGCTTGGTAGCATCTATAGGCCACCTTCTTCACCTGCAGAGTCTTTTAACCACATAATCAACACTATCAACTCCATTTCCTGCGGAAATGAAATAATCTTGCTTGGTGATTTCAACAAAAATTGGTTGGATAAATCATCTGATAGAGAGAATAAACTTTTCAGTAGTCTAAATGTTAAACAGCTAATTAATGAGCCAACTCGTATCACTCTTAGAACCCAATCTCTGCTTGACTGGATACTGGTGTCACATCCTGACAGAATCTTAAAAGCTGGTGTCATGTCGGATTGCTTCAGCGATCATTCAATTGTTTATTGCGTATGGAAAATCAAACTATCAGACAATATAAAAAATTGAATGTTGATTTATTAATTATGTTGTTGCCCTTAATTGGGACATATTTCAACTAATACCTTTTGTACAAGATGCTTGGGATTTTCTGCATAAAGAGCTCACTGATGTCATGAACAAACATTCACCTGTGAGAACGGTTAAGGTCAAAGGTCAACATCTCCCTTGGATCAATTCTGAACTCATCAGTCTCTTTAGGGAAAGGGATAAAGCATGGTCGATATATCGTCATTCAAGAACTATAGCCGATTGGGAAGTAGGCATCAGAAATCAGAGTAAAACCAAAACCCGAAATGCTAAATCCAACTACTGTAAAAAATCTCTCACATCAGACTTTAAGAATCCCAAGCAATTTTGGACTAAAATTAAATCTATTTTAAATAAATCAGGTAAACATTCTCTTAATAAAATAAGAACTGCTGATACAATAATTCATGACCCATTATCCATTGCCCAAATATTTAATCAGCATTTCTCTAATGTATGTCGTAAGTCGTACTTCCAAAATTAGAAAGTAGTTAAATAACAAAAACTAAGTCGTACATCAAAACAAAACTCCCTTGGCAAAAGGTATAATTCTCAAAGTAAAGTGTCAGGAGTCAAAAGGCCCAGGTTCTCACGACATGAAACATAATGAACTGACAAGGGAACAAAGAAACACAAGGGCTATTTATAGGTGAGGAGGATGGGCACAGGTGAAAACTATCAGGGCAGGGCCAAGCAATCTCAAGGGCGGGAAACACACAAAGGCAGGAAATGTGGGATCTGGAATGAGAGGGAAGGATTACTTTCAAAATAAAAACGTCCCATATTCTCATGTACCCACTTGCTGATTTGTTCAACCTGTCTTTGTCCACCCGTGAGTTGCCGACTATTTGGAAATGTGCACGCATCACTCCACTGCATAAAGGTGGTGATTTACTTGATACAAATAATTATAGACCAATCTCTATAATCGGTTCTATTTCCAAAGTTTTGGAGAAAATAATTTATAATCAACCGTCACATTATCTCAATACTTATAATGTTTTATCTCCGGTTCAATCTGGTTTCAGGCCTAATCACTCCACAACAACTGCCCTACTTACATTTTCGAATGACTTGTACTCTGCTGCAGATGATGGTGAACTCACAGGTGCCATTTTTATTGACTTGACAAAAGCCTTTGATTTTGTTGATCGATATCTGCTCTTGCATAAACGTCACGGCATTGGCCTTTCTAATAATTCTGCCAGGGTTGGGGAAAAATAGGACCCAAATGCAGAATGAGGAGGGAAGCAGGTTTCAAAATGGAACAAAAGGCGAGCTTTATTCACAAAAAGCTGAAAAAACAAGAATCCATGAACAGGTACAAGGCACGAGGTAGCATCCAAACAAAAAGGGACTGTGACCAACATGAAGGGAGACATGAATGACAAATAATGAACCAACACAGGAAGAGACAAGACTAAATACAGGGAGGGGTAATCACGAGACGAGAAACAGCCGGGCAGGGGAGGAGAAACACAAAGGTAACAGGTGAACACAATCAGACAATTAGACACATCAGGGAAACTAACGACAGGGAGGACAGAACAGCAAAATAACCCCAAAACTAGACACACAAAAACTCAAACCCTGACATAATCCCCCCCTCAAGGGATGGATTCCAGACGTCCCTACACAAAGTCAAACATTTCAAACTGGGTGGTTGGAGGGGGTCCGGAGGACGGGTCTGGATCAACAAAGCCAGCCTGCCAGGCGTTTCTTGGACAAAGCTTTTCCAGTTACCCCATCGCCGAAACACACAAACAGCTGTTCTGTGTGTCTAAGGCCAGCCGTGCGCTCTACATAACATGCCAGCGCACACACCGGGCAGAGGAGGTGCAATTTAGCCTCCCTCGCCCCACTATGGGGGATTTTTAAGATTTAGGGAAATATTCCAGAGAAATTAAGAAATATACCCGTAAAGCTTTGTGTCACCATAAACCATCTAAGTCATCATATTTAGTGAACAGAGCTAGATATTAGTACTGAGTTTTGACCTTTATAAGATGCGGTCTAATAAGACAGTAAAACTTTTTTCTGATTGTTGAACTGTTTGTGTCGGTGTTGGCAGGTCGAAGTTGTGAATCCTGACAACACTCCGGCACCAGGTGTTGCTGTTGTGGTTGAACCAGGCAGTGTGACTGGCATCACCGCAGAAAATGGCATCGCAAGGCTAACCATCAATACAGGAGGGAACCCACTACTACTGACGATCACTGTAAGTCTCTTAAAAATGCATACAGGCACCACAGGCCGCTTTTCAAATGTAAGCTTTGACCTGCAATCAATGAATAATCATTCTAAACATTTTTGATATTCATTTTTTAAGGTGAATTCAAGCAGAGCTATCAGCAGATGTTTTTGCTTCTTTATAGCTCATTGCTTTACTTCCGATTGTTTGCACATTTAATTTACAGTATGTGAAAGGTGAAGCTTATCTTAATCGTAGCCAGGATAAAGATGGAATAGGAAAGACTCAATATTTATTCAACCATATGTATGCTTATGTGTTTCTTTCATTTCAGGCAAAGACGAATGTTCCTCGTATTTCATCGGAAAGACAAGCATCAGCCACCATGACAGCTCTCCCATATATTACCCAAAGCAACAACTATATCCACATAAGTAAGAGACCAGGGGTGGGAATCGTTTTGTATACCACTATTTCATTTTGTATCTTTTGAATAACGGTTTTATTCTAAATTGATCCTCAATTCACTGCATAGAGGTGCTAATTTAGGAATAGACTCCAATCCGCCTTGCGCTTATTATGGCTGTTTGGCAAATTACGGAGTGAACGTAGAGTGAAGCGTGTATGAAATTTTGGATTTTTTATATTTGAGGAAATTATTCAAAGTTAAGATTTGCAAGACTTTGGATGGTATTGAGCCAAATACCTTTAGCCTGTTAAGCCCCATAGCCCCCGTCGGCGGGGGCAACGGGCTTTTTTTTCACGAAACTGTGTCTCAGGGCTTCTTAACATTTAATAAACTATGAATGTGTCATACTCACTTAAAGGGAAGAAACTCAGCTAACTGGCGATACGAACCATTTTCACCGAAACAAAACAGAAGTCTCACAAGAAGCGTCTAAATGAGTCCTGAGCGAAAAAATGCTTACGCACTTAGCACAGAACTCTAGGTATAAATAAATACTTTATTACTTATCGGATCTGCACAAAAAAGATATTAGCTAGCAATCTGGGATTGCACAGATTCTAGAGGTATAAGTACCATCACTGAGCGATCAGTTTTCGCGACATGGGAAGCAAACCCAGACAACACATAACGTAGCTTTAGGTAGCAAAAACGGGAGAAATGTCTTACCTGTTGCTGTTTCTGATCAAAAGTTGTGTTCAATGGCATTAAAACGAGAGAAACGTGTCTGAAGGTTAATCCAATGTGTCTGTGTCACTTTGAAATGATTACTGATAATCCATCATTCCATTCCATATTAGCTGCTATGATAGCTACCAGAGTGTATGACAGCTTCCTGTTTTGGGTATTCTGGCTACGCATCACTCTCACTCCTTATTTAGTAACGTGTAGGTGGATTTAGGAACTTCTCCTCGATTCTATTGGCTTAACAATTAAATAACGTGCTTTAACCACCAGGTGTCCCTTTATATCAGCTGTGCACGGTTATGGTGTAAATACAGCCTATCTACCAATTGGATCAAATATAAAAGTCAGCCGAATTAGTGTTGATACTGCAAGGAGACGTATTGTGTGAAAATAAATGTAAGATGTTGTTTAATTGCTGATATATTTATGATCCACGTCACGTATTCAGTTTTGGCGGCAGTTCTCCTGTTTGTCCAGAAGTCTTCTCATCAGGGCTCTATAAATAGAGAACTACGGCAGATATGTAATATTTAATGCAGCCGAACCGTGTATTACAATGCCGTTATGTGATGACCTTCAAAGAGAAAAGCAAGCACACTCGGAATAAAGAATTATTGTGTTTTTAAAAAACGTTTTCAGATTTCACATCAACAGGAAGTCCGGTTAACTAAAATAAAACCAAATCACCAGCATGCATTGCGGATAACCATCCAATCAGCGAGCTGAGGATCTTGCCTACGTCTGTTTCCGGTTTCGTTTAATGACCGATGTATTTTGTTATACACACATTCCTTCACATTTACATTTTAATGTGCATTAAAGTATTTCGTGAGGCCTTCTAACATGTTTTTAAATATAACTACGGTTGTAGTTGAATAGTTTGTAAATTAACATGAACCGAAGCTGTTGCTTGGCAACTCAATCGCACAACGTCACGTCCGTTAATTCCACATCCACACGCATGGATTAACATCGATTTAATACTTTAATGTAGCCTTTGTTTCTGCTAAAAGAGGTGTCGACCAGCTGGGGCAACAAGAAAATCGGCGTAATCGAGTGTGGCTATTAAAAAATAAATCATTACGTCGGGGTAGCATTTGCTTGGTATTTCCGGTTATTTATCCACTGGTTAACAATACCGTGTAGCTGTCACGTTTGAAGGGACGAAATCGTGACATCTTCACGTCTCCCAGCATGGTAAATCGTCACATGTTCACGTCTTGCCGTGATATCGGGTTGCATTCAACTGTAGTTTTCACTATAAGTAATGTTTTTTTTTTTTGGACGGACACTATAATTTACATTTTGTTACTATGTTCAATCTGAATTTACTTTAAAATAAAATAAATCTATATTGATTCTGACTTTTCTACATCCAACTCACAGGTTTAACATTACTTTGAGAAAAAAGATTATTAATTTGCCCCTTTTAAAAGTGAAGATAGAGTCATTCGTTCTGGGAATGTCATGTTCGAGCCTGAGACCTGAAAAACAAGCTCAGGGCTTAACAGGTTAAAATAATATGCCTGGAAAACATGCTCCTTTTATTATATTTTTCACTTTTATGCAACAAGTTAATATAGAACTCTCTTGCTCTAGAATTACTGTCCATCAGAAGCAATGTAAAATATCATTGTTGTATGGGGAGAAAATGTACTACAATGCTCTACTTTTGAAATACTTGAGATACTGCAATCACAACATGTCATGTTTGCAGGTGTGGATTCAGCTGATGTACGATTAGGAAATAACCTGAAAATCAGCCTCAACCTCGAAAGGCAGGAAAGTCATAACACTGACATCACATACCTGGTGAGAGATGTTTTAAATCTGTGCATGTGTGTTTATACTACCCTTTTTGTTGCGTCCATCAAGTTGTGTAGTGCAGTATACATGCTCATTAGTGCTGATATGTAAGTGTCCCTATAGATCATGAGCAGAGGTCAGCTGGTGCAAAAAGGCAGATACAACACAAGAGGTGAACGACTGATCTCCCTGATGGTTCTCATTACCAAAGACATGCTGCCATCGTTCCGCATCATAGCCTATTACCACACAAATGGGAATGAAGTGGTATCAGACTCTGTTTGGGTGGATGTAAAAGACTCCTGCATGGGCTCGGTGAGACACGCAATACAAAACACACACCAACTGATTTATTTATTACTGTATTCATCTGACATTTTTTAATGTAAGCAACTGGTGCAACAAATCCAAACTGTATGTGTAATTCATTGACCTCACCTTCACATTTAGCTGAAGCTAGAACCATTGAGATCCGCTCCATCCTATGAGCCTGGCATGATGTTTGGTCTGAAGGTTACAGGAGACCCAGGGGCCATGGTGGGACTGGTGGCAGTGGACAAAGGCGTCTATGTCCTTAACAACAAGCACCGCCTCACACAGAAAAAGGCAATTTATTTATATCATATTTTTCTTGCATTCATTGCATGAATACATTTCTAATGACATATCAGAACTTTAATGTGAGTTTCCAGATATGTCTACCTCTTGCCTTTAAGTCTAAGTCTATTTATTTGTGTGTGAATGACTTTCATATGCTCAGGTGTGGGACATTGTAGAGACGTACGACACAGGTTGCACACCAGGTGGAGGGAAGGACGGTATGAGTGTGTTCTTCGACGCTGGGCTGCTGTTTGAGTCCAAAACGGCTTCTGGGACTGCCTACAGACAAGGTGACACTACTTTACTCTCCCCTTCCCTGAACATAGTTCTAAAAAGTGAGCACATACACCTTTATTCATCACCATCAGTCAAGTGCTTCTTTAGAACTGAGCATATTGTGTTCAGTAGAAGAACTGCATCCTAAAGGGTATTTTTATGGCTTTTTATGGCTCCCATATCTGGGTATTTGTGTCTTTGGTTGAATTTGCCCTTTGAGGCATTTCCAAGTTTCCAAGAGCTGAATTGTCCTTATTATAAGGCGGTTTTAAAACACACCTTTAGCACTTATTCTAAAAAAGTTTATCATTTACATAAATCAGACGTTCAATATCACATGTTCTCACCCCTGTATGAGAAACTTCTGCAGCAATGGAGAGTCAGGACTCGGAGAGACACGAGGAGAGTTGGAGCTTTGATGGCAAACACTGGTGGTTTATTACAAGTATCAGCCGGAGAATTCACAAGACATGTCACGGGCCACGGTTTGACCACATGGTTGAGATGCCACAATCAATTCTGACGCGCCTCTCTCCTGCTAGACCTTTTAAATGGTTTACAGAGAGTAATCAACATATTGGGAGAGATAACGTAAACATCTGGAGACACTGAATCACTTGTCTGTGGTGCTTAGGCTCGAAGTCAGCATTCCCACAATCATAAACCATCTCGTGACCGAGAGTTGACCGGTCATAAACTGAGAAATATCAACATATGACTGCATTAGCACATTCCTTACAGGAGATAACAGAGCCAGGGTTGGTCATAAATGTCAACAGGCAAAAGGTTAAATATCTAGGAGTAAAGACAGAAATATTCCCTAACAACCCCCACACCCTGTTCACGTGTACCAGAGAAATCACCTCACTCTGATTTTAAAAGTTCCACATCAATTATACAATGCTAAAGGTAAGTTGAATATTGTTGAGTTCTGTAAAAGATTTTGTCTCTGTTGCTTTTTTTCCAGAATTGAAATGTCCGGCACCGAGCAGGAGGAAACGAGCCACCACATTCATGGATGTCAGAACCAGCTTACGTAAGAACCATAACTCTATACAAAACAATAGCCTAATTTCCTGTTATCTTCTGTCTGAAAAGTATTTCTTACAAGTTTATGTTCTCAATCCCTAGGTTCCCATTTAGAGTAAAATACATATCAAACCATGGTATGGTTTAGGTTGCGCCTATCTTTTGGTTGTCAAGTAGCTAGTATGCATTTTCCTTTGGTTTGATATTATCCAATTTCGGTTGACCATATGTTTTTGTTTTGAACTCTTTGTAAAAGTCTATTTTAAATCCATGAGTCCCTGTTCTAATTAACAGATGGCAACTGCCAACATGCCAGACCTTAGCTTTAAAGTTGTAGTTAACAAACTGATGGCCGAAATAATGGTAAATACATATATTTCTTATATACAGTCTATGCTTCCATCACACAGTTCATGTTAATCAGATACATCAATGTGTCCACCTCCTCCACTTCAGGAGGGACGGTTCAGGTAGAGTCGCACGAGAAGCCCCCTTTGTAGATGTGGAGAGCAATGGATGGTGGTGTGGAGCTCAAGCTTGAGTCTAGGTCTAGTGACAGCGGTGGATGAAGGCTTGAAACAGGGAGTACAGACAACAACTGGGAGGGGTCATGCTGTGCTGCAGGTCAATAGCACAGTTATATGGGTGGAGGAGGAGAGCTTGCCTTGACTCAACTGAAGACTTCTTTGAAGTCATCTAGGCTAGCGGGGTAAAGATGAGATAGGAAGGTCAGGGGCCGGCAGGATAGGCAACAAGGAAGCAGTCTGGAATAGTTTTGGAAAGTCCAGCATCAGTAGCATAGGACAATTTGTCAATGAGTTACTGAGCAAAAGAGGCTTTTATGCTGGCTTGAATAAGATGTGAGGTGGAGATGAGTGAAGTTACCATGGTGCAGATGGCAGGGAGAGAAGCAGACTGTGGCAGTGCAGGCTCTCCACATGTTTGTAGATGGTGTGGTTTCAGATTATTCTTCCATGCCATGCTAGAGTATGTATTGTGAAAGTCAAAAGGGAAAGCCATTTTTACTTTATTTTTCATTTAGTTAATAGTCAATGTGTTCCTTCATACTGCATATTGTTCCTTGAAAGAAAACAATGTTTTGTTTCAAGTTAACCCTTCCTGCACAAATCTTTATCTCTCCGTCTCTTCTTCAAAACCCTTTTCTTTATAGTGAGTAACTATAAAGAAAAACTGCAACGGGACTGTTGTTTGGATGGCATGAGGGACACCCTCCTCTCTTACACCTGTGAAAGGCGTGTAGAGTACATTGTTGATGGTGAAGCCTGTGCAGCAGCCTTCCTGCACTGCTGCAAGGACATGGAAAACCAGCGAGCTGACAGCAAGGTGGAGAGCCTTCAACTGGCTCGCAGTAAGAGACCGGGATAAGGGATGGGCTGAAGCCCTGGGTGATCATTTGTTGCCATAGTAGTAGTAACAAACCATTCTGAATGAAAATATGTTTGACACTCTAGGTGAGGAGGATGACGACAGTTACGCTGACAGCAATGAAATGACTTCTCGCACCAAGTTCCCTGAAAGTTGGCTGTGGTCAGATATCACACTTCCTAATTGCACTGGACGAGACGAATGGTAAGTCAACCGACATACACACACAAAACACACTAACTTCAATAGTGACGCCTACACTTACCTCCCAAAGATGTAACACTGTTCTTTGTTTTCAGTGAAACCACATCAATGACTAAAAATGTTCCACTGCAAGACTCAATCACCACCTGGCAGTTCACTGGCATTAGTCTGTCAACTACTCACGGTGAGGATTCAGTGACTGAAAGCTGTTTCGTTTAGGAATCTAAACTTGAACTTGTTTTATCCCTTAAATCTTCTCTCTCTCTTTCTCTTTGTAATCCCTTTTTATTGTCCCTCTCATCTTAAAGGAATCTGTGTTGGTGATTCGTTAGAGGTGATTGTCCAGAAGGAATTCTTCATTGATCTCAGGCTGCCATACTCTGCTGTCCGGGGAGAGCAGCTGGAAGTTAAGGCAATCCTGCACAACTACAGAGACAATCCTCGAACTGTAAGTCTGTGTTAAATACAGTATAAGAGGCAAGAGAACATTTTAGACTAAAGGGCAAAATCAACAGCAAATATTCAACTGACATACTGTATCAATAAAGAGAGTGAATAACCTTCCTACTCTAGACTTTTCATACCTGCTCACATAGTGGTTGGCCTGCGACTATCGTTTTTCCAACCCAGTTTAGATTTAATTTATAGGCCTACCTGCGTGATAAAAAGCATGACGTAGCTCTGAACAAATGCGTCATGGATGTTGTGAGACTGACCGTTGCGTGGCCCGACAAAGCAAGGAGGCAGAGAGTTCAAATATAACCCGGTGTGGGCATTTATTTCTCATGTGCACATAGTCACTAGCCTCAATATGACTGTATTCCCTGAACACAGTCAGCAGCCACAAGGATCTCACACACACTACCTGTCCACTGACAGGGAAAACAGAGCCTAAATACACACACTAATCAATCAACAAGACACAGGTGAGGGGGGAGGAGACAACGCAGGGCCCCAGGTGAACACAATCAACAACACTGAAGCTACACAACCCGTAACGGAGGCCGAGATCTATGGGCCCAGAGATCACCTCCGTGACAGATGTAAAAATAGAATATTGAGGTCCCCATCCAATCAATGCTCTAGTAATAAAAGCTTGGAAAAAAACTATAGGGCCGCTTAATCTGATCAATTCAGTGTTTATGAGAACACCAAGAAGTATTCAAAAATAGCTATTTCTATCTACTTTGAAAAGGACGCTGTCGTGGCTTCCTTCCTTGTCTTTCCACTAAGCCACTAGACGCCTTAAACAGACAGTTCTAACTCGTTTCTTTCCTTTAAATTACTCACAGTTTGAAGAGTTGCTCGGCCTCCGATGGTTTAGAAGTGTTTGCTCAAAATAACATAACAAACTTTTGCACATGCAACAAAGAAAATAGGTCTTTACAATATTCAAAAGAAATGGGCAAAACTCAAATAAAATAACAAACAACTTAGGTATTCTTTCTCTCTTGATAATACTTATAACTTCATAACTTAAAGAGTACTTGTACAATTTGTATGTACGTGTACGAGTATGGTTCAAAACTGTTCCTCGACGGCGTCTCTCAACAGGTTGCCCATCACTGTGGCTTTAGCCCAGGCGCCGTGGGAATTGTAGTCCTTTAAAGTGCGTTGACTACAGACGTCACAATTAGGTGGCCTTTCTTATAAAATCTAAATACTGGCTCTAACAGACGCTCTATGTAGCGACTGTAGCTATCAATTCCATATTTCGTGGGATGAAAATGCCACAGGTGACGCTCTGATGCTACATTAATGCTAGTGGGCACCATGTCTGAACTGGGATGGAAAAACGATAGATGCCTCAGCAGCGGGAAACCTTACTGCATTATCAACAGTGTGCCTTTTATTATTAAGATCAGATTGATCCTGTAAAAAACACTGGATATCATCAAATGTGAATTAAAATCAGGAAAGCATTATCGATGGATGAGCTAAAATAAAACTGATGTAATCCTATTGTGTCCTCAATAATAGTCTTTATCTTTGAGCAACTTCACGATCTCCAGTCCATCTTTGTCCTGTTCTCAAGGTGCGGGTTGATCTGATTGAGGAGGATAATGTGTGCAGTTCGGCTTCAAAGCGTGGAAAGTATCGCCAGGAGGTCCGAATTGGGGCTCAAACTACCCGATCTGTGCCCTTCATCATCATTCCCATGAAAGAAGGAGAATTCCACATTGAGGTCAAAGCTGCTGTTAAAGGTTCATCGATTAATGATGGAATTATGAAGATGCTGCGGGTGGTGGTAAGAAAAAGACTCCATGTCGTGTTTTTTCTTACACCATGTGGAATTGTTCTCTTATTGCAATAAAATGTTCAAGCTGCCATCAAAAAGTACTCATCCGAGGTCTGTAGCATTATGGATGTAATATTCTTGTTACTACTTTTAGTTTCAAGCAACACAGCTTGGAGCCAAGACCAAGTCGTTTTTATCTTTTAAAGACCTAGAAAGGGTTATTAACGCCTTTGTTACCTCGAGACTGGATCACTGCATCGCTCTGTATGTGGGTATGGATCAGGCGTCAATCAGACGCCTGCAGCTAGTTCAGAACGCAGCAGCTGCACGTCTTCTCACTGGCCACAAAAGCGTGGCCACATCACCCCAATTCTGGCCTCACTGCACTGGCTTCGAGTTCGGTTCAGAATTGATTTTAAACGTATTTTATTTGTTTTCAAAGCCCTAAATGGGCTGACTCCGGCCTATATAGCCGAACTCCTCCATCGCCACACCCCAGCCAGAGCCTTAAGGTCGGCTGACCAGCTGCTGCTGATAGTGCCCAAGACCAGGCTCAAAACCCGAGGGCACTGAGCCTTCGCAGCAGCTGGCACCAGGCTCTGGAACACTCTGCCCCTCCATGTGAGGTCGGCCCAGACCCTGGGGGTTTTTAAATCCACACTTAAAACACACTTCTTCTCCCTGGCCTTCTAGTCAGAGCGGAGCACGACTCCTGACTTTTCCCTGTGTGTGATTTTTTATTTTTGCTGTTGTATTTGTTGTAAAGTGTTTTTATTGTAAAGTGTTTTTATTGTAAAGTGTATTTATTGTAAAGTGTTTTTATTGTATGTACAGCACTTTGGCTCGACCACATTTTTTTTTTTTAAATGTGGTAGATAAATAAAATTTGATTTGAAAGCTACAGTTACAGGTATGAGAGATATAGTCTGGTAAAGTCAGTTTCGTAAACTGTCATGTTTATGAAATGCATCTTATTGATATATAAAAACCTTATTTAAATTTGGACCATACTTCACTTTGATAAACAACAGCAAACAAAGATTAGTCAAAAAGTTAAGCCAATAATTGTAATTTCTAATGTTTGTCCTAACTGTTGTTTTTCCAGCCTCAAGGTGTACTAGTAAAAGATCCTAAGATTATAATTCTAGACCCCTCTAATAAAGGTGTAGGTGAGTTGCCTTGATGAAGGACATAGCTGCATTTTACAGTATAGTGGTTTATCAACGTTATGTTTTTATCTGTTGCTAATTGATGCTGCAACTTGCTGCTGTTTCTCCCTTTAGATGGTGAACAAGTAGTAATTATCAACAGTGGAATTGCCAAAAAAGATTTGGTTCCAAACGCACCAACAAGCACACAGATCTCTGTGACAGGTGGGACATGATGCCATGTCAGTGCATGTACAATGGAAACTATTCATACAATTGGTATAAATTGTTATTGTTCTTATTGGAAATATCTACCTCACTGGTCGTTGGGGAACTTTGTTGTTTGCTTAGAGGTTTCTTCTTGTTGATTCATAACGTGTTGTGTTTATTTTCTGTCTGTCTGTGTTCATTCAGGGAGAGAACAAATGTCTGCCCTCGTGGAGAACGCTGTTAGCGGGAACTCTATGGGTACTCTAATCAAACAGCCCGGTGGCTGTGGAGAGCAGAACATGATCGGCATGACCCTACCTCTCATTGCAGCCACATATTTGGACAAAACCAACCAGTGGGAAGCTGTGGGCATTGAGAAACGTAATGAAGCCCTCCAACACATCAAGACTGGTAGGCTCACTGATGTATTTTTAGTACAGATAGCAGAATCTTATTAATGCCACTGTGATTTTAAATTGTCTGACATTGTAGAAGAGGTTTGAAAAAGAAAATCAATCCACACCACCCCTGTCCAGCCCTCATTTGGGTTTCCCTTTTTAAAACAAAAGCCTATGCCAGCAGAATCATTTGAAAGAAGCTCTAAGGACTGAAAAAGATTCAGGACTCCTTAAACTGGCTTCTAATCAATAAGATTAGGTAGAGCAATGATATTCACTTTTTAAAACGGTTGTATGTATATGTTTGTGTACAGGCTACAACACACAGCTTAACTACCGGAAAACAGATGGGTCTTTTGCTGTGTTTCCAAATCACCCAAGTAGCTCCTGGTGAGGCATTCAAACATCCTTGAACTCACACAATGATGTATGTCACGTATGAAACTATTACACCTTCTTCTCTCCTCTAAGGTTGACAGCCTATGTTGCCAAGGTGTTTGCCATGGCACACAATCTGGTGGCAGTGCAAAGTGCACACATCTGTGAGGCCATCACGTTTCTGATTCTCAACGCACAGCAACCTGATGGCTTATTTAGAGAAGTTGGAAAGGTGTTCCATGGAGAGATGATGGTGCGTTCACTGGTTTCATAGAAATCTGTTTTTCATCTATGTGCTACAAAAATTGCTAATCTGTTTGAAAACAATAACGTGTGTGTGTGTGTGTGTGTGTGTGTGTGTGTGTGTGTGTGTGTGTGTGTGTGTGTGTGTGTGTGTGTGTGTGTGTGTGTGTGTGTGTGTGGTGTGTGTGTGTGTGTGTGTGTGTGTGTGTGTGTGTGTGTGTGTGTGTGTGTGTGTGTGTGTGTGTGTGTGTGTGTGTGTGTGTGTGTGTGTGTGTGTGTGTGTGTGTGTGTGTGTGTAGGGTGATGTGCGTGGCTCAGATTCAGATGCCTCCATGACGGCCTTCTGCCTCATTGCTATGCAGGAGTCACGAACGCTATGTGCTGCCAGTATTAGTGTGAGTACTTTACCTCCACACAATGTTTTCTCTTTTTCCCTCATCTGTTTCATTTATTTATTTACCGTCTATCCAACATGCTCCGGGTCCATAAAGTGAAGCCAATCCGGATGTGCCTTTAAGCTGCATCTAATATCCAGCAGGGGGCGACTCCACTGGTGGCAGAATCAAGTCAGATTGTATAGAAGTCTAAGAGAAGATAAACCAACTAATTTTCCAAATTAGTTTATGGTCACAATCGCTAGATTTGAGTCTTCTTTATTGAAGCATGATGTTCATTTGATAAATGATGGTCCTATTTAGAGTAAATAGACTATTAATCAGTGTATATGCTTTATGGTGTGGCCACCATGAGATTGAATAGTAGCTAAAATAGCGTTATCCGGTTGGGATGTTGTCCATGTTTTAGTTTTCGACTCTCTAATAGTCTGTTTTTAGTTCAAGAAAGACATTTTTTTCTTTACGTTGCCTAAAAATGTCTATCTGACTGTTCTCGCCTTATTCTCTTTCCTCCCTTACTTTTTGTACAGAGTCTACCCCGCAGTATAGACAAAGCGGTGGCCTATCTGGAAAGGCGTCTGCCCAGCCTAACCAACCCATATGCTGTTGCCATGACATCATATGCCATGGCCAATGAAAACAAAATGAACCGCGAGATCCTCTACAAGTTTGCTTCCCCAGGTGCTGTTACTATTCTTAAACTATTATTTGGAAACATAGTCTATGTTTTGGTGATTAGATTCAAAACGATTTCTCATCCACAACTACTAAGAGCCGGACCAACACATTGGTATTATGGGATGATTTTTGCTCAGTACAGAAATGTCAAATGTTTGAACTAATTTAGAAACAGTCTCTAATGGACATAAATAGTCTTCCAGCCATACGATGTCCTGTAACAAATACTGTTAACACTTTTTGAATAACAGATATATGGGGATTTGTTAAAATTCTTAAGAGCGAGCACATTTTAATATTTCCTAATGTATTTTATTTATACATTATTTTCTAAGATGAAATATCCTGGATTTATAAGTAAATAGATTGATGTATAGAAAAGTAATGGGAAGATATTTCTTTGTCGTCATTAGAGTTGAACCACTGGTCGACACCTAAGGGAGGTATCTACACACTGGAGGCTACGGCGTACGCTCTTCTCGCTCTGGTCAAGGCCAAGGTGAGCATGTCGCATTTATGTGTGTTCCTTTCATGCTACAGACAACATTCAATTTAGTCCTTATCCATGCCACCTTAATATAAAGGTTTGTATTCAATTGTCAATGAAATGTGTCAGTCAGTAATGTCACAGCCTTAAAATATAAGTGAAATGTTACCCTTTTAAGTATCCAATATTTTAAAGGTGGGGTAGGTAATGTTGGAGAAACCAGCTCGAGTATTACAATTATTAAGTAACCAATTTGATTGTCTTTTTTTATATTTGTATGTTTTTTTTATAATTCTAATGAACAGTGAATGACAGAAAAGTTCAACCATGTACCTTCCTTCTGTGAATAAAGGCTTTTGAAGATGCCAGACCTGTTGTGAGATGGTTCAACAAACAGCAGAAAGTTGGCGGAGGCTATGGATCGACTCAGGTAAGAAGAGACTCCTCTCTCCATCTTGATCCCTCCATCCTGTTTTAGATTATCATTTATTTTGTTCTGATTCATTTCCCCCCACCTCCCTCTCTTAAGGCCACCATTATGGTGTACCAGGCAATATCAGAGTACTGGTCCAGTGCTAAAGAACCAGAGTACAATCTGAACGTGGATATTTTGTTGCCGGGCAGGTTAACGCCTGAGAAGTACAACTTCAACAGGGATAACCACTATGCCACAAGGACATCTAAAGTAAGCACAGACACACACTCACAAACAGTGGCTCATTAAGGTGGCATATGTTTGTCTCAACACAGTTTGTGTGAACAGATTGAAATCATGCATGTGTATAGTGTGGGTAGTCTCCTGGACTACAAACACATCTGTAAACTCTCAACAAATAAATTGAACAATAAAAGTGATTTGAAAATAGAGAAAAAAACTAATTTCAGTTTTACTAAAAATACTAAAGAAGCACATTTGAAAACCTATATTCTTAACATATTTAACTTTTGAACTGAATTTAGTTTTATTTATGAATTCTAGAGTCCCTTGAGGATCTCAATTCTTCCATGGAGATTTGCCAGATTAATCAGATATTTTTGAAAAAGTTGTAAATGTACAGATTGCATATTTACACACTGATCATTGATTTCATCACACAAATAATAAATACTTTAATATCTGCTTATCCCTGACTGCTTGTGTTTGTGTTCATATTTAAACTCTGACAGATCAATGAAATAAACCAGAATGTGACAGTGACTGCCAGGGGTTCAGGAGAAGCAACAGTGACAGTGAGTACAATATATTTGTATATGTTATACTCTGAGTTTAAATAACAGTTAATAACTGATCCGTCCTTTTTTTATTAAGATTTTACCTAATACCCTTTTAACCTTGTGAGGACTCATATCAAATATTACACCTTCTCTGTGACAGATGGTGTCGCTGTACTACGCTCTGCCTGAACAAAAGGAAAGTGATTGTCAGAAGTTTAACCTGTCAGTGCAGCTCATCCCAGGTGATTTAGTGCCTTCTGTCTCTTCTTCGGTTGTTGTACCTTACTCTTGAGAAACAAATGAACTAAATATGAATATAATATTTCACTCCTGCAGAAAAATTTTATGAGAACGAGAAGATCTACAAGCTGAGGATAGAAGTGTTGTAAGTACAACCAAGGCAACACACTGCCACATGGCTTTATTCATAACATTTTCTAACCAGCTATTTACAATATTATTATATTTCACAATCTGTATTAAATATTCTGCTTCTGTTCATTACCCTTTTCACTATGTTCTTAACACTTTCATTTCCTTCAATCTATTCTGTGTACAGGTATAAGGACAAGGAAAGAGATGCAGCAATGTCAATTTTGGATATTGGCTTGCTAACCGGCTTCACCGCTAACACAAAGGACTTGGACTCAGTAAGAACTCATACACAGTAACCCACAACAAATGCACTGTCACGGTTCCTGTTAAGAGAGAAAAGTGTGTGTGTGTGTGTGTGTGTGTGTGTGTGTGTGTGTGTGTGTGTGTGTGTGTGTGGGTGTGTGTGTGTGTGTGTGTGTGTGTGTGTGTGTGTGTGTGTGTGTGTGTGTGTGTGTGTGTGTGTGTGTGTGTGTGTGTGTGTGTGTGTGTGTGTGTGTGTGTGTGTGTGTGTGTGTGTGTGTGTGTGTGTGTGTGTGTGTGTGTGTGTGTGTGTGTGTGTGTGTGTGTGTGTGTGTGTGTGTGTGTGTGTGTAGTTGTCCACAGGACATGGGCGCACCATTGCAAAATATGAGATGAACAAAGTCCTGTCAGAAAGAGGCTCACTCATCCTCTACCTGGACAAGGTAAGATGTCGCTGTTTCCTTCCTCCATACTTTTCCTCTCTGCCTTGCTCTTTGTGTTTGTATCTCTATCTCACCTTTATCTACAGGTTTCTCACACACAACCAGAAGAAATCATTTTTAGGGTTCATCAGACAATGAAAGTGGGCGTCTTACAACCAGCGGCTGTATCTGTCTATGAATACTATGAGCGTGAGTCTTAGAGAAACCTCCATGTCTTTAGTTCCCAATAGATGTCAGAGAATATAACACTGTCTAAAAGCAGGCATTATTATTTGTTGAAGTATTTAATATATATTTTATAAAGTACCGGAAGAACCTGTTTCAATATCTTTCTCTTCTATTGCAGAAACACATTGTGTGCAGTTCTACCATCCAGAGAGGAAAGGTGGACAGCTACTGCGGCTCTGCAGAGGTGATGAGTGCACATGTGCTGAAGGTAAACAGGTCAAAGCAACCTTACCCATCAATTCTAAACTTGTATTTGTTCCATTTTTTATTCTAAATAACACAACACTTAAATTGTGCTTTGTAGAGGTAGACTGCAGGTCTGAGGTCTGTAAACTGCAGCAGTGTATCACCATACTTTGAAAACAAAGACTCAGAAGCTATACAGCAATGCTAGTAGCTGAGAGTCGTACCTATGGACAGCAGCACTAAATGCTATTCCCCAATCATAGTTGTTGAGATATTTCAGTGTTGACCCAAGTGTTGGAGCCACTAAACGACAGACAGACGTTGTCCCCATGAAAGCCACACTGCAAGCATCGAATCATAATGATATCACCAGGAATTGTCTCTCAGATTTACAACATAAATCATGGAGTTGTACTCCTTATGAGGAAAGCACTTAGTTTCACATCTGGTAAAGGAGAATGCTGTAGAATTGAGTTTGCAGTAAATCACCAGATTGAAACATAAGCACCTGAAGTCTAAAAGAAACCTCACTAATAATCTAAATGGTGACGTAAATACAGCTGCCTTCATCCATGCTCATGTACTACTATAAACATTTGATCGGATGTGTTATAACTTTATGCTAATTGTGTATTTCCAGAGAACTGCAGTATGCAGAAGAAGGAGAAAATCAGCAATGATCAGCGCAAAGATAAGGCTTGTGAGAGTACACCAACCAGCAAAATAGATTTTGGTAAGAGAGCATAAATGGATTGAATTTACTCAATATAGTACTTTTATACACCAAACATGCATTTGTTTGATTGTGTGTGTCTAAGAGGTTGGGAGAAGAAGTGAGCAATGAAACAGATGAGCTAACAATCTACAATGTGTCTGTCCTCAGTGTACAAAATGAAACTGGAAGTGTTTGAAGGTGGTTTGTCCACAGACATTTACACAATGCATGTTCTGGCTGTCATCAAAGAAGGTGGGTATCTATTAACTGCCTAAAATGGAGTAGCCCCTGATGTTTCTAGGGTGCCGTAAAGGGTTAGGTGACTTAGCAGTGGGTTTACCTCCTTTTACATTTTGTGTGCACATTTAAACTCAGTCAGACAATAACATACAACTTTTAAAATGTTGGTGAATGCATTTATGTCAGGCAGTTAGATGTCAACACCGGTCATTTTCATGTTTCTAGGCAAAATAAGATGTTCGACTTGTTTCATGTATTAGTGCAGCTAGCAGCTTGTTGGCTGGATAATTATTATACAGTCGTGAGTGGGATACATTGAAAGGGGCCCTATTATGCTCACTTTTATGATTCATATTTATATTTTGGGGCTCTACTGCGACATGTTTACATGCTTTAATGTCAAAAAAGTGCTTTTTTTAATATTCTCACTGCCTGAGCTGCTGCACCTCTTTTCACCCTCTGTCTGAAACCAGAGCCCAGTCTGCTCTGATTAGTTAGCTGGCCGGCTCTGTTGTGATTGGTCAACCACTTGGAGTTGTCCCGCCCCTTAGCCTCTCATGTAAGACGTGTTGGGGGCTAGACAATAGAAGCGCAAGTGTTATATGTAGTGATGTCACTATGTCGCAGTAAACAAGCCGTCCAATAGAAGAGTTTCGAGCAGGGGGTGGGAGTGTGTGTCTGAAACTCCCTCTGGAGGGAACACGGGGATTTCAGCCTTTGCAGACCATTTACATGCACAACAACCCATACAACTGCAGGAGAGGGAAACCCCAAAAAGCAGAATACAGCCCCTTTCACTTTTGGACAGAAGGCAAATAAGTGCGTTTCCAGAAACGTGTGTTCCTTTCAGAATGATTCCACTGGAAATATGTAATAATAAAGTGCTTTTGTTTTATGATGAATGATTAGCTATCCATTTGATCCTCACCTTTTCTTTGTTCTCCTCATTTTAAACAACAGGAACGTTTGATGTGGGTCCCCTGAATAACCTTCGCACATTCCTCAGTTATCCGCACTGCAGGGAGTCTTTAGATTTGGTTGTTGGCAATACGTACCTTATCATGGGAACATCAGATGATATTCGCAGAGATGAGGCACATCAAACGTAAGTTAGATCTTTCTGTTTCACCGCTTTTTATACTAAATCAAGTCAATATTTGTTGTACTCATTTACTGTTGCCATTGATCAAGTAATAAAGTATCCAGAAGGAGGAAGGAGGCTTTCTTATGTTATGTTTGAATGTTACAGATAGCTGTTCACATGATGAAGACCTAACGTGTTTTTCACTCTGCTCTCCTTAGGTATCAGTATGTACTTGGAGAAAGTACCTGGATCGAGTACTGGCCCACAGAAGCTGAGTGTAAAGCTGATGAACAACCTACCTGTTTGGGCATGGAGAAGATGACCGACCATGCCCTTGTATGTCAGCATTAGTGAAACTCAAGAAAATTAATTGTTTTTGGAATTGTTTATATTTGGACATTATTCCCATCTTGTACGACTTTCACTGCTATAAGATGTATGGGCTTACAATGTTGCAGTGTATTGATTACAATTAAATGATCTCAATCTCATTTTCTGTATCTTATATTCATATTCACTTTTAGTTAATGTAGAAAATTAGACAAATATGTAACTCTTGTGTTGGTTATAGTAAACGTTGATGAGTTCTTACCATTTAAACTGATAAATGATATTTTTTTTAAGTCTTTAAAGGTGGGGTAGGTAAAGTTGGAGAAACCAGCTCGAGTGCGCTAGAATTTGAAAATACACAGTCGGAAAAAATCTGCCCCTTCCTTACAGAGCCCCTCCTCCAACACACATGAACGCGCACATGACCAATGAGGGCACGAGATCAGTTTGTGCCCAGATGGAAGGCTGACAGGCAGGTAGGCCATCCAGTTACTTTAGCCGGCTCAGATGATTGGTCGTGCTTTTTACAGCGCCACGGCTTCCACTGATGAAATGTTGTTATAGAGCCAGGTGTGGTGATGTTGGTCCCCATAAATGCCATTTATTTGTAGTAGGACCTTTTTTAAACTGATCCGGGATATTCACAGACTCATGAAACTTTACTAAAACACACTACAGATTGAGGGCTTTCAGAGGCGTATTACTTCCCTTAGTGTAATGTCAATATAGTGCTTTTTGAGCAGTAAAAAAACACATTTCTTGAAGGAAACTCCACATTTTAGAAGTGTTTGAAGCCATACACAATATGATGTTTCCTTTAGGTTCTTGTTATTTTGTGAAGGGAATTTAAAGAGCAACTTGCAGGTTAGAGACACCAGTGAATAAATGTGTAGGAAAATGATGAATACACTAGATTTTCAAAAAATATATACAGAAATATACACCACAGTGACATCTGGCGTCGTTTTTGTAAGACATTTTTACTTCCACATAAAAAAAGCCTCCCCACGTGACCTCCCGCGTGTGACGTAACATGGGGGAGAGAGGCCGGTCTAACGTATGAATAAACATGGATCACAATGCTAGTTTTGACACAGAAGAGGTTGAAAATATATATTCGAATGCATATGATTATAATTATGAGCCTGCTAGGCGTCCAAGAGACCAGGAGCAGCCAAGGATTAGAAGAAATAACGGCCATCGGAGAGAAATGGAGCTGTGGTGTGAGGAGAACCAGTGGAGAACAGGGCAGCTGTCTTGGTGAGTGACCGGCGTTAGCTACAGTTAATGTTAGCTAATGTCAGTCACATCACAACATTGTAAAGTTAGCTATCATATACAGGGTCGGCTCTAGAACAAATCGAATGGGGGGGCAATCATTTACCAAGGGGGGGCACACACTGCCGTCAACAACCAACACACAAACACCAACGCAACTTCAATTTAAAAAAACATGCTGTAAAGTCTATTGTCTTTCACACACATTGCAGGGGTGTAGTGCTATTGTATAGTGCACCTATGACTTGTGCATACATGCACGGTTGTGGCACGACCACCAAAACAGAAACATATAAGGACAGAGGGTGTCGTTTTCTCATACTGATATTCTGCACAAACTGTGCTGTTGTATTTGTTGTAAAGTGTCTTTACTGTAGGTTATTTTTTATTATATGTACAGCACTTTGGCTCGACCAAAAATCGTTGAAAAATTTGCTATATAAATAAAACTTGATTTGATTTGATATGGACATAGGCCACCATATAAAAGTGTGCAAATGTATTTAGTATCCTATCCATGTGAACATGTTTTAGGTGGGAGTGGACCTAACCTCTAGGAGGGTCTGGGGGCATGCTCCCCCGGGAAGATTATTTTTAAAATATTGAAGTTAAAAGCATCAATCTGGTGCACTTTGAGAGCAAAATGAACAGATCTATGGATAGCCTACTTCTCTCAGCATCCATATGAAACAGAACTGTACACAGATTTACTTTTTCTTTATGGATATTTTACTAATCATTCCCCTTTTAAACTGTATTCTTGTGTTACTGTCCAATAGTATTTCATACCCGTTTTTCATGTATTCTCTCTTTAACAACTATAATGATCATATAAAGGTATTCCTCGAAAATACTTACATAAATGGTGACCAAACCGTTTGAGACCCACTGAGATAACTTAACCTACACTAAAGTGAACTATCTAAACACTGAGAGAGTCCTTACCTCACTGAGCTGACGTTATAAGATCCTCTCAGTCTGACAGGAGAGGACTCTCCTCCACCTTGGTGTAGAAACAGCCCTTTATATCCGTTAGCATAGCTAGCTAACCAGATGCTAACAACATTCCACGTTACCACTCGCACACTCACAAAATGCGCTCGTGCCACACAGAGAGCCGAGCTTGAATGAAACACAGAGACCCATGTACTTGTACTGTACTGTACTGTATATCATATTATTTTCGATGGCTTTACTGTATAATCAGTGTAACAGATGGACAGATCGCCACTGGGCTTTCATCTAAACACACAGCCACGTAATGATAACAAAAAAAAGGTCGGGGGTCATTGGTCAAGCAACACACCAATCAGAGAGCAGCAGTGAGCACACCTCAGGCTGTGTTTTATATTTGTATTCTTTATTTCTGATGTATTTCACACAAAAAACCTTTAGTTGAAACGTTTTCACTTATATGATTAAAAAAAGAAAAAACGGCAAAGTGGCAAGGCTTGCCAACCCTGCGTTGGGGGGGGCACAGTGACTCATTTGGGGGGGCATGGCCCGCGAATGACCCCCCATGAAGCCGACCCTGATCATATATCAGGCTATAACTAAAGTAGAATTGATAATATAGTAACGTTACTGGCAGGACTGTTGATACTGATCCATAACAGAAACTAATGCGCAAGTATCAGCCGTATCTCGCGTTACCTAATGCAACTCCACACTAGTGATGTTCAGTGGCGTTTTCTCCCGGAGGCCAAGGGAAGCCAAGCTTCCTCTGTTTTTTCGGATTGTAGTTATAATTTAAATAAATAAATAAAAACACTTTGTTTTGTTTCGATAATTCTCCTTTACTGTGTGTTGCTGCCGGCCCGTCTCTCCCCCATTCTCATTGAGTATTTTACAAAGAGTGAAACAAATAGCGCCCCTCTAGATGTTATGGTGAAACAGTAGATTGCACTCACTGTTGCGAGAGGAGGCCAGCCGAATCTGGCTTCCTTTGGTGAAAAAAAATGGAGGGATTGACCAATCAGATGAGGCCCACGTGATGCCCCTGCCAACCTGTGATTGGTCAGGGCCATGCCAAGGGAAGCCAGCCGCCTCTAGCTTCCCTTCAGGGGCGGCTGGCGGCTGGCGATTTGATTGGACACTGCCATCCAATCAAATCACATCAACATCAGTTTTAATACTGTAACTGTCATCACCGCCGTTAGAAATTATCAAGCAAATGAAGCATTATGGAGGGTGGAGATTTGGCGTACTTAATCAAACATAACTTTACTAAACTTCCGCTACAGCAGCAACTAAAAATTAAATCAGATGACAGGCCAATGCCCGCACTCGAGCTGTGTGTACACAGAGGAAAAAGGGAGAGAATCGGACGTTCAATGAGGACAATTATGTCCGCACAGAGTGGCTAACTGGAAGCGCTAAACTTCAGCGTCTATTTGGCTGGCCATGTCTTCTTTTTGACAAGGATTCGTGCTCCCTGAACAATACTTGGGCAACTTCAGGATTCATCGACCTTGCCAACCTGTCACGGGCAATTGAGAGGCACGGTAAATCCAAAAATCACATAGATTGTGTGATTGTCTGCATACATTAATAAGTAAAATGCTTAAATTAATAAGAAGAGAGTTTCAGCTGGAGAGTGCGTGCGGACCTGTCGGTTAGATAACAGGCGTGTGCAAGTCCTGCATCTGTGTGATACAAATGTGTGTAAAATGATACCGGGCGCTGTAATCACTCATCTGGTTACGTTATTGACCGCCCCCCGACCCAAAAAATGGGCTTCCCCTACATTTTTCCCCACGCCACGCTACTGGTGATGTTACGTATTGCGCCGAGGCTTCGGAGTGTGTGTCGAGTAATCCCCGAAGCTTTTTGTGAACCTTGTATCGAGGCTTGTATCGTTTTGGGCCAGTGACGTCATCGATGACAAACGAAGCCTTGCTGCCTGTCAATACCACGTGACTGCTTCACAAAGCCATTCAGATCGGTTGAACCACAACGCCCATATTACCAGTGGCGACTGGTCATTAGGGGCAGGTGGGGCACAGCCCCACCTAGTGTCAGCAGAAAGTATTACAAATAATGATTACAAACAAATGCAAAAAATAAACAACAAAATATATAAAATATATTTTAAGATCATGGTTAATCATCTGATTCGTCCGTACATTGCTGTTTTAGTCTGTGTTCTTCTAATTAGTGGCTACAGTGTGTGCTTATTGAGCTGTTTAGAGCCATGTGGGACAAAACCCGATCATGCCCCTCCCTCTCACTGTCTAAGTGAACGGTGACTATAAAAACTACACTGCGCATGCTCAGAGTATTGTCCTATTTAGGCCCAATCCCAAACCACCCCCTCGACCCTACCCCTCCGTGATGGAGTGAACTCCGTCTGTGGCCACACTCGCAGCTCAATGAGGCTCCCTCCTGTCAGATGGAGGGAGTAAATACAGCAGCAAGCTTTGGGACGGCCTCCCCTCTCTCCGGCAGAAACAGGAAATGCCGTAACTGTATGTAACAACGGTTTCAAATCAGCATCTCTTAGACAAAAAGTTTAAATGAATAACTCAAATAAAACTCCAAACATCTTTCATTGTGTTTCAAAGCTCTTTTAGTTTTAAACCTGATGTTTATAAGCTTCTTAGTTTTTGCAACGGTCTGTAAATATACACAACTTTATAATAAAATGCACACATTTACCTTTTTCTAGACTAAACACAGGTATGATCCTAAATTAAAAACAAAGTGAGGTTATCATGAGGTTGTTAACATCGCAATTTATCAGTGGATGTTTGCTGGAACTAGGCTACTTGTAAACAGCGTATTTCCTGACGGACACACACAGCGTGACTCCGGTCAGGTGGAGACCGGTCTCAAGTCAGCACCGCTGCAGACTCGCTGTTTGAGGGCTTGATAGCCCACTCCCCCTCCACACTCGTTGCTTTGGAACAGCCCTCAATATGGCAGACCCTCCGCGTGAACGCGCAAACGGAGGGGTAGGGGTAGGGTGTAGTGGTAGGGTGTAGGGGGCGGTTTGGGAATGGGCCTTAATGTGTGTGGCAAAAAAATAATGACCATAGGGGCATAGAGCTGCCATCCCCACCATACGTCATCTCACATAATTCAGAGCTGATTGGCTGTAAGTATGCGTGCCGCGAAAAGTGTGGTGTGTGAAGAGGAGGAGAGAGACGCGTCCTAAAACCAGGAAGTAAGCTGCGCATGGCTTCCCTCCACAAAAAAGCAATGATATTTCTCCATGGGATTTTAGAAAATAGCCCCAAATAAGAGAGAGATGTAATCCTGCATTAACTTTTTTAATTGTAATTTTCAGGCAAGGTTAAAAAAATAAACCTGCAAGCTGCTCTTTAAGGTAAACTAAATTACTTTCAGGACCTTTGGGGCATCATAATCCTGCATTATACATACTTATTGCGGGTAAAAAATACTATTAACTCATGTAAACTCATTGCACCACTTAAATAAACTAAATAGAATTCCATCACTATTTTTTTCAAGAAAGTATCTTGTGCCCATAACATTAAATTAGTATATATCTTTCAGGACCTTGTGTGCCGCATAGTCCTCCTGCATTATGACGAGTTCTCTTATTTTGAAATCTTTAAGTCTGTTTTGCTGTTAAAATAACTTTGACTGAAGTATTATTTTTTAATTATCTTGTGCTTCTGCTAATTGTGTTTGTATGAAAAGGTCTTGTTTTTCTACAATGAATTATCTGGTATGCATACGATTACATATAATACACCTCTTCCAGGACCTTGTGATAACACTGCGTTATGACTACTTTTATTTTGAAATCATTCAATTTTTTAATTGCAGGACTTTTCTTAAGGTATTTCTATCTCAGTACTTGTTTAGTAAATGGTGTTTAAAGGTGTACCATTTATATTACCACTCTGTTTCACAAGTCTTAACTGGTGTATTTACGACTTAAAAAATACATCTTCCAGGACCTTTTAACACTCCTGCAGTATTACGAGTACTTTTATTTTGAAATTGAAGACTTTTCTGTTTTTTAATTACTCTTAATCAATCATTTAATGAACCATTTTAAATCCTGGAATATGTAATGGTATTGCTATCTCAATACTTGTTTGATAAGCGTTGTTTAGTGCAAGAAAACAGATCATTTTGTAAGCTAGGCTAATTGTTTTGCTAGCTTTATTTATTTTGTATCAGTTGGTGACGTCAGACGGCCGGAGCGCGTGCGGCGGAGCTCCGTATCTTGAGCTCGCGACCCTGGGGCAAACCAGGCAAACCAACCGCTGAAGATCGTTGGAGAAACTATTCAGACGAACCAAACAAACGGATTTAAACTTAAAAACAGCGACTTTTTAACCCATTTAACGCATCGACAGCTCATTAAACACCGAGCCGAAGTGTGTAACTGAACCCTGGAGGTGTTTTCGGGCTGTAAAGTTGTCCTTGTCGGGGTGAACTGGATGGTAAAGACGGTGACACGGGAGGAGGAATGGTGGTGTTTCTGTTGTGACCCGGCTCCATTTTCTCCTCAAACAACCAGGAGGAGAAAGGAAAGTTAGAGGAGAAAGAAGGAGGTAAATAACAAGGAGAAATGGCCGAAGCAAGGTCAGAGGAAGAGGAGGAAAACATAATGAGGGAAAACCGGGAACAAGTGGTCCGACGGCAGCCCAACAGCTCCGGAGGTAAAAGAGCGAAATTACCAACTTAATGTGTGTATTATTAACTGTTTCCACTTGATTTAGCTTCACTATATTAATACCTGTGTGAATGATTAACTGTCATAAGATGTTACTGCAAATATAATCCTTAAACTGACTCTAAATGGTCAGATATCCGCACCCATTTCTTACGAGATAACTCAAAACACCTGTATCTAGCTGCCCAGTGGTGTAAAGTAACTAAGTAGATGTACTCACTTAAGTACACGTCTGAAGTACTAACACTTTACTTTAGTATTTACACACTTTTTTGCTACTTTGTACTTTTACTCCACTACAGTTCAGAGGTAAATGGTGTACTTCTACTCCACTACATGTATTTAATACTTTAGTTACTTCACAGATGTGGATGAATGATGTGAAATATAACCAAGTGTTGAATCAGACTTTAGTTCCACCTGGAGTAAATCCACCAGCTACCCTGCAGTATACAAAGTCATTCAAACTAGCTGCACCTTTACCAGCTTTGAGAACACTTTCATGATCAATCATTATAAAACATATCATATATATTATTCTGAAATGGTCCAATCAAACAACGACTACTTTCACTGTCTTTCACTATATTTTGATGAGAATACTTTCCTACTTTCACTTGAGGAACATTTTGAATGCAGGACTTTTACTGGAACAGAGTATTCCTACACTCTGGTACTTCTACTTTTACTCAAGTACAAGATCTGAGTACTTCTACTTTTACACAAGTACAATATCTGAGTACTTTTACTCAAGTACAAGATCTGAGTACTTCTACTTTTACTGAAGTACAAGATCTGAGTACTTCTACTTTTACACAAGTAAAGAAGAGTAGCCTACTTCTTTAACTTTTGGTCACAACCTTGTATATCTAAAGTATTTGAATACCTGTGGGAATGATAAACTATCCCAAGCTGTTATATAATCCCAGCTGACTCTAAATGGTCAGATATCCACACCCATTTCTGACAAGATAACTCAAAACACATGCAGCTAGCTTTCGTAATACTTTCTGTTGCATTGCAGTACTTTTGCTGAGCTCCATAATACTTCCACAGAGTGTTGATCTTCTGTGATATTTGCAGTGTCCCTGTTAAATCTCTCATAGGACTGATACAGCTGTTTGATCAAGTGTAAATACTGTACTGGCAGGACATACAAAGTACTAGTAAAACATGCAAAATATGAACTTTTAAGTATGTACCCTTTTAGAGCAGTGGTTCTCAACTGGTGGGTCGCGACCCAAAAGTGGGTCGCAGATGTGAGTGAAGAAGAAAACATTGGAAAAAGTTTGACTTTTTTCTTTGTTTGTTTGTAGCCTTTATTTAACCAGGTGAAAGCCCCTTGAGATCAAAAGATCTATTTTTCAAGGGTGACCTGCAGGACTTTAGTTACACATGTAACATAAAAACAACAGAACAACAATAAGGATGACATACAACATAATGTACAGGGTACAGTTTACAAACTCTATTTACAGTGACAGGTACCATGAGTATCAAACAGCATGTCACCCAGCTGAGTTTTAAAATGATGCAGGGGAACCAAAGTGCTCAGTTTTAAACATGTTTGCAGACTGTTCCAAGTTAGTGGAGCTGCACAACTAAAAGCTTTCTTCCCTAAGACAGTCCTAGCACTTGGCACATTTAATAAAACAACATCATGAGATCTCAGGCAATAAGTACTTTCAATTCGTTGAGAGATCAGGGAGCAGATATAAAAAGGTAGTTTACCCAACATGGCTTTGTAAATGAACATGTACCAATGACTGAGCCTCCGTACAGTTAGTGAAGGCAGACCTGCCCTAGCATACAGGGTACAGTGGTGAGTAATGGCGCGTTTCCACTGCAGGCCTCGCTCGCTTTGGTTAGGCCTTATTAGGCCCGGCTCACTTTAATGCTGCGCTTCCATTACAGTTTAGGAACTGGAGCAGTTACTATAGTAACGCAGTGTAGGCGGAGCCGTGACGTCATCTTCAATGAGAGCCCCAGAAAAACAACACAGCCGTTAGCTGTTAGCACTCAGAGCTCACAGCTCTTCATATCTGTTCAGAAACTAGATAAAAGTTAAACAAGTACAAACCACAGACTGCCTGTGTCATGGAGAATACAGTCGCTGGTTTATTTATGTCTGTAGGCCGTTGTTGTGAGTGTGGACGGTCGGAGCATTTACAACGTTAGCTTAGCCGATCTCCATTCAGAAAACACGCATTTTAAAAGGGTTTTTCGCCTGCCGTCTGTCTGCAGACTTGTCAAAGCATTAATTCATGGTTTTTACTAACCAGTATCAGTATGTTGTTACTTCGGCATCATTTTGAAACGTGTATTACAATTAAATCACGGTCAAATATGTTCATTGTGTTGTAGTTGTAGCCCCCTTGCCAGCGATTCTCTCTCTAGTTTAGCATACTCAGCCCGACTCAGCCTGGTTGTTCCTGGCCCTAGAACCACGATTTTATGGGGCCAGAACAACTGTGAATTAGGACCCGCTAGCCGGTACTAAGCCAAGTGGAAACGCAACCAAAAACGGGCCCAGCACGGCTCGGCACGCTTAAAGCGAGCTACCCGCTGCAGTGGAAACGCGCCATAAGTGCTTTACAGTAACAAATCTCAGAGCACTGTGATAGGCGGCATCTAACTTTTCCAGGCAATGGTCAGGTGTATTCATATAGATCAAATCACCATAGTCCAGCACAGGTAAAAAGGTCACAGAGCCTTTTCCTGGCTTCAAATGAGAAACAGGACTTGTTCCTGAAAAAGAAACATAGCCTAACCCTCAGCTTTTTAAGCAGATTAATGACCTGAAGTTTAAAAGTAAGACAATCATCAAGCCAGATACCTAGGTATTTATAACAGGTAACCACTTTGAGTACTCATCCTTGCATAGTAACAATATCCAAAGCAGTGTCTGTAGTCTTTTTAGCTTTAGAAAAGAGCATTACCTTGGTTTTATCAACATTTAAAAGAAGCTTAAGTTCAGAGAGCTGAGTCTGAATAATGTTAAAAACAGCCTGTAATTTAACACCAGCCTCCTGAATGGAGGGACCTGCACAATACATCATGGTATCATCAGCATAAAAATGAAAAGTAGCTTCATCCACATTTTCACCTAAACTGTTGATATATATGGAGAATAAAAGTGGACCTAAAACAGAACCTTGAGGAACACCATTTGCAATGTTTAACCACTCAGAAGACAGCCCATCAAAGTGAACACATTGGGACCTTTCAGAGAGGTAGTTCACAAACCACCCACTGCATGGCTGGACATGCCGATTCTGGCTAGCCTCTGCTTTAAGATGCGATGATCGACGTTATCAAACGCTTTGGATAGGTCAACAAATAGAGCTGCACAACTCTGCTTATTATCTAAAGTACTCGTAATGTCATTCACCACTTTCATTGTGGCAGTGATGGTGCTGTGTTGCTTTCTGAAGCCTGACTGATGTTTAGACAGGATGTCATTGTTACATAAAAACTCCTTTACCTGTTCACTCACTAGGCGTTTAAGAACCTTGGCCAGAACTGATCATTTAGAGATTGGCCTATAGTTATTTAAAATAGTTGCCTCCCCTCCTTTTAGCAAAGGCAGGACATACGCTGACTTCCACCATTTTGGAATTGTATTTTAGCTGAGGGAGAGGTTAAAAAGAGTAGTAAGAGGAAGAGCAATACAATCTGCTATCTTTAAAAAGAAAGGCTCTACGTTGTCCGGGCCAGCCGGTTTCTTAGGATCTAACTTAGTTAAGGCTTCATGAACAACATTAACAGTAAAAGGAGTAAAACTAAAAGGGTTTTCAGGGCTCGACATTAACGATGGCCCGGGGCCATCTAGTATTTAGCTCGGGCAATGAAGCCTCACCTGCTGGTTGCCCGATCGGGCAATCTATTATGCCAGTATCATGCAGCTCGTGGATCCAGTAATGAGTGACCCGACAGTAAAACTAAACATATCTATAACTAGTTACGGTAGTTTGAGAGGTCATTAAAATAGCTACGTGTGATATTCTAACCTGAAGTGTGTGTTTTGTTCCGCTCACCGCTGCATGTGATCATGCAGAGCTGCGTGTCGACTCGTCAGCAGCAGCTGATCTCTCCCGTCAGATTAGACTCGCGTTTATGTCCATATCGATCAGATCCAGCTAGTTCTAGCTAATGATAGGACTACCTGCTTATTAAAAGACACCTAAACAATAAGTGTCGCTATGCAACCGGGTGAGGCCGCAAAGTATAGCGCAGCATTATGCATTTGTTTACATGCCCACTGGAACCCCGAGGCATTACCAACAGATCAACGCACAATCAACCCATACAGGACATCTCTTTCTCCACATTAAGTGTTAGACATTAGAATCGACTCTTCTTGTCTGTCACATACTCTTCTTGTCTGTCACATACTCTTCTTGTCTGTCACATACTCTTCTTGTCTGTCACATACTCTTCTTGTCTGTCACATACTCTTCTTGTCTGTCACATACTCTTCTTGTCTGTCACATACTCTTCTTGTCTGTCACATACTCTTCTTGTCTGTCACATACTCTTCTTGTCTGTCACATAAGTGGCGCAACTGAAGCGGTATTGCGCTAAAGGGAAATTATTTTGACCGAAGAGTTTTAGATTTGCCGGCTAACAGGAACTCTGACGTCGCCATTTTGTGTGCTTCGCGGATGCGCTCGGCTTCTCTCGACTGCTGCTCGGTCGGCTTCCGGATGAGGAGGCATTCGACCAACTTACAGTAGATAACATTACAAACATTTTTAACAGGGGCCATAATAGTGTAAATAATGTTTGTTTTGGCAGTTATAACTGAATGTATGTTTTCTACTTTTTTACATCTGGGATGGCATTTGCCTTCATCAGATGGAAAGTGTCTTCACCAACAACTTAAGTATTTCTTAAAGCTATGCAGGGCGTGCAAGCGAGCAAACACAAACAAGAACAAACAAACAAACAAGTGAAATGAAGAATACAATTGAAATTGTACAATATAATATTGTGGTGGTTCATTTTATAATTTCAGGGCAATCTCTATTGGGCTCAGGGCCATCTGTAAATTAGCTTTGATGGCCCACAGGGCCATCTCCCAAAATCCTTAATGTCATGCAATCAATCAATCAATCAATCAATCAATCAATCAATGTTTATTTATATAGCCCAATATCACAAATGTTACATTTGTCTCAGTGGTCTTCACAGTGTGTACAGAATATCAGTATGACAATACGACATCCTCTGTCCTTAGACCCTCTGTCCTTAGACCCTCTGTCCTTAGACCCTCACATCGTACAAGGAAACACTTCCGGAGAAAACCCACAGTTTAAAGGGAAAAATGGGAGAAACCTCAGGGAGAGCAACAGAGGAGGGATCCCTCTCCCAGGACGGACAGACGTGCAATAGATGCCGTGTGTAAATTGAAAAGATAATACATTTGCAACATAGGTAGTCCAAATGTTTGGAAATGCATGTGTGTATAATAGGAAGATGAATCCACGAGGATATCCATCCAGGACCTATGATCCAGGACCACAGCCACGACTCAAGATCCAGGGCTCGCGATCCAGGACAGAGGAGCGCAGGATCATCCATGACTCCGGATCCCGGCGTATACAGACACCAAAAAGAAAGACATTTAGGGAAGCTGGGTTAATCGGAACATGAGAGTACACAGGTATAGACAGAGAGAAGGAAGAAGTAAGATGTCCCCCGACAAACTAAGCCTATATCAGCAAAACTAGGGGCTGGATCTAATCAGCCCTAACTATAAGCTTTATCAAAAAGGAAGGTCTTAAGCGCACTCTTAAAAACGGATAGGGTGTCTGCCGCCCGAACACAAACTGGAAGCTGATTCCACAAATGTGGAGCTTGATAAGAAAAGGCTCTGGCTCCCATTTTACTTTTAGAGCAGTGGTTCTCAAACTTTTTTCAATAATGTACCCCCTTTGAAAAAAAATGCAGCCACGTACCCCCTGATCAGCGCAAAAACAATTTGTTAAGGAAAAAAAGCCTATATAAAGAGGTACAGTACATCGCTGCACCATCAGTGTCTGATTTATTAAAACAACAACATTGTAACTGAGAAACACTTAAATGCTACATTTCAAATGTTTACAATCCATCACTAAATTCATGGCAAACCAATTTTAACATCAAGCAATAACACTGAGACGACATTAGTTGCATTGAACTGATCTTTTGAATAAGTTGTACTTAATGTAGTGAAACATGGGCTTGAGCTTCACTGAGGATCTTTGTCATTCTGACAGGGAGGCAAACTGCAGTTATTACACTTCGCGTTTTGGAAATATGTGAAACTCTGTTCATATAAAACCCACACTGCTCAAACTTTGTTACTTTTCCTAAAATTGGTATATTTATTTATTTATTTTGGGGCTTGGGGAACGAAGAGAACAAAATATATGAGCATTTTATGAGCATGGGATTTTGACCCCTCATATAAACACATGCATAATGCTGCGCTATACTTTGCAGCCACACGCCGTTGCCAAGCAACGCTTATTGTTTAGGTGTCCTTTGATAAGCAGGCAGTCAAATAATAAACTAGAACTAGCTAGATCTGATAGATTTGGACATAAACGCGAGTGAAGTCTAACCGGACGCGAGAGAGATCAGATCTGCTGCTGACGGAGAACACGCAGCTCTGCATGATCACAGCTCCCCCGCTGTGACGGACCGTTGAGCTGAGCAAAATACACTAAGAGTTAGACCTAACACACTTAGCTAGTTTATCTACTCTGGAACTAGCTAAACTAGTTATAAATATATGTATTCTTTACTGTCGGGTCACTTATTACTGGTTCAGCGAGCTGCACGAGACTGACGGGCTGTAAACCTTTGAATAAAGTTGTTAATCTACTATTAGTAGTTTGTTTAAATGCATTACGTATGTTGTTTTTTTTCATTAACATCAAAATAAATCTCACGTACCCCCACCAGTACTCCAACGTACCCCTAGGGGTCCGCGTACCCCCATTTGAGAACCACTGTTTTAGAGACTCTAGGAACAACCAACAACCCTGCATTCTTGGAACGCAATGCCCTAGTAGGACAGTAGGGTATAATGAGTTCTTTAAGGTAAGATGGCGCCTGCCCATTAAGGGCTTTGTAGGCGAGAAGAAGAATTTTAAATTCTATCCTGTGTTCTATAGGGAGCCAGTGTAAGGCAGCCAGAACAGGAGTAATGTGGTCCCTTTTCCTAACTCTGGTTAGTACACGAGCCGCAGCATTTTGAATCAGCTGAAGCGACTTGACTGACTTCTTGGTACACCCTGATAATAAGGAGTTACAATAATCCAGCCTTGAAGTAACAAATGCATGGACTAGTTTCTCTGCATCGTTTTGAGGCAAGATATGCCTGATTTTTACAATGTTACGTAGATGGAAGTAGGCGGTCCTTGAAATTGATTTTATGTGGGCGTTAAAGGATAAATCCTGATCAAATATAACACCAAGATTCCTTACAGTCTCACTGGAGGCCAAATTATTGCCATCCATAGTTAGTATATCCTTAGATAATTTGTTTCGTAGATTCTTCGGGCCAAGTACAATAACTTCAGTTTTGGTCGTGTTTAACATCAAAAAGTTTAAGGTCATCCACGTGTTTAAGTCCTTAAGGCAGTCTTGAATTTTATTTAGATGATTAATTTCATCAGGCTTGATTGATAAATATAGTTGAGTATCATCCGCATAACAATGAAAGTTTACAGAATGATTCCTTATAATATTGCCTAACGGAAGCATATATAATGTGAACAGAATAGGTCCGAGCACTGAGCCCTGTGGCACTCCATGGCTAACTTTGGTTTGCGTGGAAGATTCATCATTGACACGTACAAACTGAGAGCGTTCAGATAGATAGGACCTAAACCAGCCTAAAGCAGTTACCTGTATGCCAACTAAGTGCTCTAGTCTTTGCAATAAGATATCATGGTCGATAGTATCAAATGCAGCACTGAGATCGAGCAAAACAAGAATAGAGACAAGTCCCTTGTCTGAGGCTATTAGAATGTCATTTGTGACTTTAACCAGAGCTGTCTCTGTGCTATGATGTGTTCTAAAGCCAGACTGAAAAGCTTCAAATAAATCATTGTTTTTTAAGTAATCACACAACTGTTTTGCGACCGCTTTCTCAAGAATTTTTGAGAGGAACGGAAGATTAGAAATAGGTCTATAGTTGGCTAAAACCTCTGGATCGAGGTTGTGCTTTTTAAGAAGCGGTTTTATCACTGCTACTTTGAATGATTGTGGAACATAGCCTGATAATAAAGACATATTCATAATATTTAATAAATAAGTGCTAATTAATGGAAAAACTTCCTTCAACAGCTTAGTTGGAATTGGGTCTAACATACACGTTGATGGTTTAGAAGAGAGAATCATTGAATTTAATTGTTCAAGGTTTATGGCTGAAAAGCATTCTAGTTTACTATCTAGTGTAATATTAGAACTTACGTTTCCGGGAGCTGTTGATAACACTATACTGGTCAAAGGCAAGAGGTCATTAATTTTGTTTCTAAGAGTAACAATTTTATCGTTAAAAAAGCACATCAAATCATTACTACTGAGTGCTATGGGAATAGAAGGCTCAATCGAGCTGTGGCTTTCTGTCAGCCTGGCTACAGTGCTGAAAAGAAATCTTGCATTATTCTTATTCTCATCTATTAATGAAGAGTAGTAGGCTGCTCTCACTTTACGCAGTGCTTTCTTATATTCATTGAGAGTAATATGCCAAATTAAACGAGATTCTTCAAGTTTAGTGGAACGCCATATCCTTTCAAGTTGTCTCGACTTTTGCTTTATTTTGCAGGTTTCGGCATTATGCCATGGAGCTAATCTATGTTGTTTTATTTTCTTCTTTTTCAAAGGAGCAACAGCAGTGCATGACATTAAGGATTTTGGGAGATGGCCCTGTGGGCCATCTAAGCTAATTTACAGATGGCCCTGAGCCCAATAGAGATTGCCCTGAAAAATGCGCGCTGACGAAATGACGCACGAAGGGTTTGGGGGGCCTCCCCCTAGAACATTTAGATTTGTGCAGGTCTTAGATGTTGTCTGGTGCATTCTCTAGACTGAATTATAAGATGAACCACCACAATACTATATTGTACAATTTCAATTGTATTCTTCATTTCACTTGTTTGTTTGTTTGTTCTTGTTTGTGTTTGCTCGCTTGCACGCCCTGCATAGCTTTAAGAAATACTTAAGTTGTTGGTGAAGACACTTTCCATCTGATGAAGGCAAATGCCATCCCAGATGTAAAAAAGTAGAAAACATTACATTCAGTTATAACTGCCAAAACAAACATTATTTACACTATTATGGCCCCTGTTAAAAATGTTTGTAATGTTATCTACTGTAAGTTGGTCGAATGCCTCCTCATCCGGAAGCTGACCGAGCAGCAGTCGAGAGAAGCCGAGCGCATCCGCGAAGCACACAAAATGGCGACGTCAGAGTTCCCGTTAGCCGGCAAATCTAAAACTCTTCGGTCAAAATAATTTCCCTTTAGCGCAATACCGCTTCAGTTGCGCCACTTATGTGACAGACAAGAAGAGTATGTGACAGACAAGAAGAGTATGTGACAGACAAGAAGAGTATGTGACAGACAAGAAGAGTATGTGACAGACAAGAAGAGTATGTGACAGACAAGAAGAGTATGTGACAGACAAGAAGAGTATGTGACAGACAAGAAGAGCATGTGACAGACAAGAAGAGTCGATTCTAATGTCTAACACTTAATGTGGAGAAAGAGATGTCCTGTATGGGTTGATTGTGCGTTGATCTGTTGGTAATGCCTCGGGGTTCCAGTGGGCATGTAAACAAATGCATAATGCTGCGCTATACTTTGCGGCCTCACCCGGTTGCATAGCGACACTTATTGTTTAGGTGTCTTTTAATAAGCAGGTAGTCATATCATTAGCTAGAACTAGCTGGATCTGATCGATATGGACATAAACGCGAGTCTAATCTGACGGGAGAGATCAGCTGCTGCTGACGAGTCGACACGCAGCTCTGCATGATCACATGCAGCGGTGAGCGGAACAAAACACACACTTCAGGTTAGAATATCACACGTAGCTATTTTAATGACCTCTCAAACTACCGTAACTAGTTATAGATATGTTTAGTTTTACTGTCGGGTCACTCATTACTGGATCCACGAGCTGCATGATACTGGCATAATAGATTGCCCGATCGGGCAACCAGCAGGTGAGGCTTCATTGCCCGAGCTAAATACTAGATGGCCCCGGGCCATCGGGCAGTCCTTAATGTCGAGCCCTGAACAGAGTGCACTGGTTTTCCAGACCACATTGTTCAGAGTCACAGACTGTGGTGTTCACAGCAGCAGAGTTAGTGACAGAATCAAACAGAGAGCCACAGGACACAAAATGCTCATTAAAGCAATTTAACATGGTAGCCCTGTCCGATATAGAGCCAGATGCTGTGGTAAGGCACGGAGGCAGCTCATTACGGATATCACCGGTGGATATCGATTTTATGGCTTTCCAACATTTCCTTGGATTATTCAGGTTTTCTGTGGAAACTGACAAATAGAACTTCGACTTAGCACTTTTGACATTTGATGTGAAGCTATTTCTTAGCTGCCTAAAACGCAGCCATTCTACCTCTGAGCCTGATTTCCTAGCCTTTGCCCAGGCCGTGTTTCTCTCATGCAGGAGACTAGACAGCTCAGCAGAAAACCAAGGATTGTCTCGTCCCTTCACTCTAAATGTACGCAGAGGTGCATGTCTATCTATGATCTCCATAAAACCAAGATAAAAATAAGACCATGCGGTTTCTACATCAGCACACAGATCGATTCTTCCCCAATCAAACCCAAACAGATCATGAACAAAACCCTGCTCCACAAAATGTGTTATGTCTCTCTTAATGATAATACCAGGTTTAACCTTTTGAACCTTAGTGTCCCTAATTGTGGCTACAACACAGTGATCACTCACATAATTTGCAAATACTCCCACAGATGAGTATTTATGGGGAACATTAGTTAAAATGAGATCAATTAGGGAGGATTTATTAGGGGACTTAATGTTAGGGCGAGTAGGACTGTCAACAATCTGAGTAACATTTAAAGAGATACAAAGGTTTTTAAAATCCTCTGACACTGCAGTTAACCAGTCCCAGTTAAAATCACCAAGTACTATTTCCTTGTAGTCTAGTTGTGATAAAAGATTTGCTAGCTAAGACAAGGAGTCCTTGACAGCTGTCTGTAACAGCCCACCACCATGACCTGTTGACCCTTTGCCACTTCTATATTTAAGGCTAAAAATTCAAATTGCTTACTGATCGATTTGGAAACTAATTTGGTTACACTGAACTTATTCTTAACATAAATGGCAACGCCACCACCTTTTATTAGGCCGGTCGGAACGATACACATTATAACCATTTAAGGCAATGTCAGAGGCCAAAATAGATTTGTTTAGCCATGTTTCTGATAAAACAATGACGTCAGAGTCAGTCGAGCTCGCCCAGATGCGAACAAAATCTAGTTTACCTAACAGACTGCGCACATTCAAGTGGATGAAACCCAACCCAGATCTAGCTTTAAAATCAGCAGGAGTAGCGATCTGACTACTACTACTGGGCGGACCAGGGTTAGGTTGTACATTTGACCGATTATCGGTATTGGCCTTTTTTTTATCAAATTGCCGATAAAACCTTGGCTCTGATGCGGCCGTTTCTCTGGCTGCAGTCACCACTCTCTGTACACGAGCAATGTCCCGCCCACAGCGCTATCTGATGAAGATTTTCCGGGCGGGAGCCAGCCAGAGAGGCGGGACCTTCTCAGATTACAGGCAGGTGCGAAGAACACAGACAGAGGCGAGCAGCAGCGCTGAGCGGCAGAGCCATACATGTGTTTCGAAGGTAAATCAGTTGAAAGCCGAAGTTCAATAAACATCCCAATCCCCTATGCTGAAGTTGCAAAAACACCACGATCTTATGATCCAATTCTATCAGTTTCCCAGTTACACAGGGACGCGGGAAGTCAGTCAGAGTTGGGGGTGCGTGCAGCGTCTCACAGCGGAGTAATAACTGTGGGGGGGGGGGGGGGTGCGAGTGGAGCCTCGCAGTTTTTCAGATTGATATGTGAAGCTCATTAGCTAGCCAACATGTATCTAGCAAATGTTTAGCAAAATATTAGAAGTGAGGCTACTACACTAACGTTAGGTCTACTGTAATAGCGTTTTACAGTTGCTAGCAGCTTATTGGGATGTTATGCTAGATAGACAGGCATTGTTTTGATATAATAAATTAAGCATTATTGTTAGTTAAGCATGTTAGCCTGCAGCCCCACTTTTAACTCTCTGTCTCTCTCTAACTCATTGCAGATGACTGCACTAAAGAAAAGGGCACGGAGAGGAAACCAGTTGAAAGATGTTTAAAAGTGCATTAAACATAATATATGCTTAAATGCATTTCAAAGAAATTGTGTTAGAGTTTATGTTATTCTACATTTTGACACCAAGATTTTCTGATTTTACTGCAAATGTATATCGGTTCCAAATATCGGTTATCGGTCTCCTTGATTACTACACTGAACAAAAATATAAATGCAACACTTTTGTTTTTGCTCCCATTTTTCATGAGATGAACTCAAAGATCTAAAACATTTTCTATAAACACAATATAACCATTTCTCTCAAATATTGTTCACAAATCTGAAAGAATCTGTGATAGTGAGCACTTCTCCTTTGCCGAATTCTCTGAAACGCCTTTGGAGACGGCTTATGGTCGAGAAATGAACATTCAATTCACGGGCAACAGCTCTGGTGGACATTCCTGCTGTCAGCATGCCAATGGCACGCTCCCTCAAAACTTGCGACGTCTGTGGCATTGTGCTGTGTGATAAAACTGAACGTTTCAGAGTGGCCTTTTATTGTGGCCAGCCTAAGGCACACCTGTGCAATAATCATGCTGTCTAATCAGCATCTTGATATGCCACACCTGTGAGGTGGGATGGATTATCTCGGCAAAGGAGAAGTGCTCACTATCACAGATTCTTTCAGATTTGTGAACAATATTTGAGAGAAATGATTATTTTGTGTTTATAGAAAATGTTTTAGATCTTTGAGTTCATCTCATGAAAAATGGGAGCAAAAACAAAAGTGTTGCGTTTATATTTTTGTTCAGTGTAATAATCGGTATCGGTATTGGTCGATCCCGTGTGTGTGTGTGTGTGTGTGTGTGTGTGTGTGTGTGTGTGTGTGTGTGTGTGTGTGTGTGTGTGTGTGTGTGTGTGTGTGTGTGTGTGTGTGTGTGTGTGTGTGTGTGTGTGTGTGTGTGTGGTGTGTGTGTGTGTGTGTGTGTGTGTGTGTGTGTGTGTGTGTGTGTGTGTGTGTGTGTGTGTGTGTGTGTGTGTGTGTGTGTGTGTGTGTGTGTGTGTGTGTGTGTGTGTGTGTGTGTGTGTGTGTGTGTGTGTGTGTGTGTGTGTGTGTGTGTGTGTCATAACTTCATGCATCAACATGTGTGTCAAAGTTTACACACGCAGGCGTAAATACATAATGGGGTTTCAGTGAGACTAGCTGTTTGTAGTGTTAGCTTTTAAGATGTGACTGTCACAAATACTCTCGTGATAAAAGCATAAAATAACTTGAATTAATAGTCCAAATAATGAGACAAAATCTACATTTTAGTATCTATTTTACAAGCCAAATCTAACTGGTTTCTGAATATTCAACCCTTTTTTTATAGCTTTCGATGCATTATAATGATCCTTTGTTCCAAATATTTGTCTCCTTTCTTTTAAGGGTTTCTATAAGGGAGATTTGTTCTTTGCATTTTGGATGTTTGGAAACCAAAACTACGGGCAATTATTAGCTTTCTGTCAATTAATAAATCCTCCGTCAGCTTTCATAAAAAGGCAAAACGTTCCCAGATAAAAAGTTCCTTGACTAGATGTCTTCAATATGTGCTATATCATGATTTAATTAGCTTTAATTGATATTAAATGACATTTATAAGTTGTATCTGTATCTCCCACTTATTTCCAACTTATTTAGAATAAACAAAAGTAGTAGAAATGGGAAGTTCAAATTCAATCAATAGGAGACAGTTAATCTGACGGGGAAGTGCGTTACAGAAACACATTTTAAAAACATCCAACATCACAAATAACATCTGTCCTTCTCTGTGGCAAACAATAAACACATGTTCATATGTAAAGAAAGAGTGTTAAAACATTACATTACATGTCACTTGTTAGACGCTTTTATCCAAAGCGACTTACATACTCAGTACTGTGGGCAATCCCCACTGGAGCACTTTGGGGTGAAGGGTCTCAGGGACACAACGACATGCTGACTGCAGTGGGGTTTGAACCTGTGACTCCCTGATCCCAACACCAACGCACTAGTCCACTGCGCCACACGTCAAGATTAGGAGCATGTGTTGATTTGTCAGCTGTGGTTGTGTAATAGATGGGATCATTTGGAGTGACTTTTCATCAGTTCATCTTTAAAAATTGGACATCCAATAGTCTTTGATTGGAACCATTTGGAAGCATTTAATGAAGCCTCACATGGGAAAGTATTTAGTTTTTGTGCAGCGCTCCAGCTCTGTGGTTCATGACTTAACCCCCCGGTATCACTGTGGACGTTTTTGTCCATATGGGTCATTTTTCACTTTTCATTTTGCAATAACTTTGGTTGTGTTGGTGCAAATGGCCTGATTTTTTGTAACAAGGCTATTTTCTCGATCTATTTTGGAATTCCAATTTCAATTTTTCAAATCGGTCTTTAATTCACTGTGTAACAAATCGACTACGCAGATTAGTCATTCGAGACAAAAATGTCCAAAACACATTTCCCATTATAACCACATCTTTTGATCTCTCCGCCATACCGGTATAAAATCATGCATTTTGTAATGTCAGGGGATTGGAGGAAAATAGTTACATTTGTCCTTGTGTGAGTTTTTTGTTTAATCCGATTTTGTGCAAAAACTAATAATCAACCAAAATCAATGTTGTTGCTAATCTTTGACATATCCAAGACTGTGTTCAAAAAAAAAAGCCGACCCCCCCCCCCCAACATTTATTATATGGAAAATAACTGCCTTTTTGTGCATGTTTTTCATAGAAAATGCAAATTCATGTTTTCAAACTGGCAGTTCAAGGGTTAAAATCCTGAACATAATTTAACATGTGGTGTTTTTGATCAGGACTGAAGTTGATTGAAAGATTTAACCCCAAAAAGTGTTACAAAATATTAATCTGTCATTTTAGAACAGTTTTTGGAAGTGGACATTTTTGTCCCGAATGACTAATTTGTAACTTTTTTGTTTAATCTGATTTTGTGCAAAAACTAATAATGCAAAAAAATCAATTTTGTTGCTAATCTTTGACATATCCAAGACTGTGTTAAAAAAAAGAGCCAATCCCCAGATATGTATGTTTTGGAAAATAACTCATTTCCTCTGTTTTCATCATGAATAAAAACAGCGGTTTCATGTATTCAAAATGGCATTTAAAGGGTTAAAATCCTGAAAATGATTACATTTTTGGTATTTTCTATTAGGGCGGAAGTTGCTTTAAAGATTGAACCCAAAAAAGTTGTGAAAAAAACCTTTTAATATAATGTTTTTATCAAAGTCTTTTGCAGTGGACATTTTTGTCTCGAATGACTAATTTGCGTAGTCCAATCGAATGATACCGGAGGGTTAAATGTAGTGGTGCACGATAATTATCGGTCAAATATTAGGAATTATGACGTCATCCCGATAAACCCGATACCAGTATTAATAGCGCCGATAATATACAATATATTTTTTGGGTAAAAACAAAGAAAAAAATACTGCGGTGGGTGGATTGGGATGAGGGGCGCTTGTTTTTCACTCGGCTCCTCCCGTTTTGCCAGTACTGTGGTATTAGTGGTTTAGGAAGAGGGGAGTTCTTCACAAATCCAGCGCTCCCTAACTCATGCCTGGCTGTGACGTAAATGGTGTGCGGCCGTGAAGCCAGGACAGTAAACAAACATGTCGCCGGTAGTATGGGACTATTTCAAAGTTTCAGAGTTAGATAGTTCGCTTGCTATTTGTATTAACAAATGCAGAAGTTCCACGAGGAGGGAAAAAGGCAACGAGCTATAATACTTCCAACCTGATTAGTCACCTGAAACATCGCCATCGCTACGATGGTGTGTTAAAAGCGTACGAAGACGCCTGCGCTGCTAAACTAGCGGCGAATCCAAAGCCAGCTGCAAAGGCACCGGGGCTTTTACCTATCCACGAGGCTTTTGGAAAAGGCAAGCAGTTTGCCAGAGACGACCCCAGGGCTAAAACGATCTCTAACTTCATCATAGAAATGATGGCGCTTGACGAGAGTCAAAACTGTTCTTGGCTTTGTTTTGTTCATAGTAGTAATGCTCATGTCATTTGCTCACTACTAGTCTTTTTTTTACCACTAGGTGTGCAAAAACTACAAGTACATTTAATATATATATATATATTATATTATTATCGGTTATCGGTATCGGTCTTGAGAAGCAGGAAGTTATCGGTATCGGTTTAAAAAAAACAATATCGTGCATCCCTAGTTAAATGCAATGTGTTCGCCCCTCCCTGTTGCAGTTGGGAAATGCAGTTCAGCTTTGTTGTTATTTAAATATTTACATTTTTATGAGTCAACAGAAAATATGTTCTCAGGTTTAAAGGAAGGAGAAAGATGTTTTGGCTCGTGGACATTTTGAATGAATTATACAGCTTTCATTTTCAAATCAGTTGTAAAGGTTTTATTATAATAGTACCTCATAGTATTTTTCATATTTTTGGTGTTATCTCCTATTTTATTTATGTTTTAGGACTTTTACACTTCTTGGTTTTTATCTATTTTTGTATCAACTCTTTCTGTTCCAAAACGGACAAACACAAACTTACATTTCTCTAAAAATGAGTATTTATGTTTTGAATAGTCATGTCAAAAGTTGTGTCTTGACGGCACAAGCAGAGAAATATTAGCCTTGACATGAAGTGGCGTTACGTGCTAAAACAATAAGGTTAGCATATATAATAATGAAGTTATTTATTGAAGTAAAAACACTGCTTTTCTTGTTTGTAAGTCGTAATCATCTCAGTGTCTTTGGGTAAGGAAGTGTAGGGTTAAGAACATTTTTAGGACATTTTGATGGTCAGTTTTTCATTATTTTCCACCCTTTTTACAGACAAATCAATAATGAAAATAACCATAAAGCCCGAGCGGTGTACCTGTCCACCTGATACATGCTTAACTCCAATATTCACAATCTTTTTGCTCCGTTTCAGTCCCTTCCTACATCCATAAACGTCTCTTTAGCTGCTAAATGTCCAATTTCATCATCTTTGTACAGCTTTGTTCTTGTAACCATCTGGAAACCAGTCTAAAAAGTCAAGTGAAGAGGAGTTGAAAGACATTTAAACCCTTTTTGAGTTGATAGCCGCGTACTCTTTGGACCCATTACTCATATAAAGTGCCGAAAAAGAAACCCAACCGATGACGTTGAGCGTTAAAGGAAAATCTGCTGCGCTGTGCATTTGCTTGTTTGAACGCTGCTCCAGCCTGCAGCAGAGCAAACATCTGGAAGTGTTAAAAACTCCTGATGACTGCAGCAGAATCCCTCAGCAGCCAATCACAGCGCCACTTCCTGGGTGCTCTCGGCCAATCGGGAGGCTGGGACGGAACACAGGAGGTCCAGTCAGAGTTTATAGAGACGGAGAGAGACTGGAGGCAGAGAAGAAGGACTTTTTTGCTTTTTTAACAAAAAGACGTGTTATTTTCCAAAACCGTTCGTATTTTGTTTCTCTGGAGACTACAGGACGTAAAGCCGACCTGATTATCACTAAAAGAAAAGAGGTAGGAGATGACTAAATGCACACGGATGCAGAAAAACAGCTTAAACTATTTACTTATGCATCTATTTTCTCACTATGAGGCGAGGTTGAAGACAAAGTAATTTACCTTTGACTTTTTGATTGTCGCTTCTTAATGATACTGTTAAACTACACTTCCCAGAAGTCACCTGTGATTCAGTGCCAACATGGACAGTGGCATCGTTCTCTCCTGGGATTATTTTTGGATTGTAGGTGGTGCTATTTTGCACCACGACTCTTACTGTAAATTAGAACAAACTGGAAACACAGGACGCATCACTTCCTGTCCGCAGAGGACAGGAACAAACAGAAGGGACACGTTGCTTACAAACCTTCCTTCAAACAACATTAAAGACAAATTCTCATTTTATTATGTGTATTATGTCATTTCAATTGTAAACTATATAGATTTTGATGTTTTGTTTACTTATTTGTTATAATAATAATACATTTAATTTGTATAGCGCTTCTGGTGCTCAAAGCGCTTTATTTATTATTTATTTATTATGTCTTGCTTTTATTTGTACTGGTGCCTCTTGTTGTTGCACGATCCCCTATTTGACTCTGATTGAATAAGTATTTGATCTGTGTAACCATCTCTTGTGCATAGCACAGAACATATATTAAATAGTTGGAAAACAAGATGGATCAAAATACAAGTAAAAAAGTCCAGGAAAATTGCATTTGTAAGTCCTTGAAGCATTTTTACACCAAAACAACCACATTTAAAAAAACATAATGTTCAGGCCTTTTATTAACAATCTCTTTCTATTCCCAGGTCGACGTAAACCAGAGCATCGTCTCAGGTACGTTTCTCATCTTCTCTCCTCTGACTCACCTGGCACTCGATGCGAGTTTAATTTGACGCACATGGACAGAGCGAGGTTGAGCCAGCGAGATGCGCTTGATGTTGAAACTCCTCGTGATTCAGAAAGAAGCAAGTTTACTGACGGATAAATCAGCTGTTCTGTTAGAGTTTAAACATGTGAAAGAACACAGAGTAGGTGAACTGGTTCTGCTCGTACAGTCCAGCTTGGGACTATTTTCTGCCGGATCTACTTTCCTCCCGTCTGACACACTCCTCTCTCTCTCTGTGTGTGTGTGTGTGTGTGTGTGTGTGTGTGTGTGTGTGTGTGTGTGGTGTGTGTGTGTGTGTGTGTGTGTGTGTGTGTGTGTGTGGTGTGTGTGTGTGTGTGTGTGTGTGTGTGTGTGTGTGGGTGTGTGTGTGTGTGTGTGTGTGTGTGTGTGTGTGTGTGTGTTGTGTGGTGTGTGTGTGTGTGTGTGTGTGTGTGTGTGTGTGTGTGTGTGTGTGTGTGTGTGTGTGTGTGTGTGTGTGTGTGTGTGTGTGTGTGTGTGTGTGTGTGTGTGTGTGTGTGTGTGTGTGTGTGTGTGTGTGTGTGTGTGTGTGTGTGTGTGTGTGTGTGTGTGTGTGTGTGTGTGTGTGTGTGTGGTGTGTGTGTGTGTGTGTGTGTGTGTGTGTGTGTGTGTGTGTGTGTGTGTGTGTGTGTGTGTGTGTGTGTGTGTGTGTGTGTGTTAAAAGAGAGTCAGAGACGATTTAAAAGACAGAAAGTCAAAGCCTTCTGTCTCCTGGGTGAGTCTCTTGATTCCTATCCTGCCTAGCAACTGCTGGACACGTTCGGGTAGTAGGCAGCAGGGAATTTCAGGGCAGTTTTCCAAAAAATCTCTCTGAGGATTCAGCTAAAGATGCTAGCAACAGATGCTATCCAGGAGGGGGTTAACTGCATGTAGCAAGCGATACAAAACAGTTAAACCATTCATAATATATCTTACAAAAAGGCCATGAGATGTGCTTATCTTCGAACAGTTAACATCTTTCAAAGCTCGGTAATCCTCTTCATTAGCCCACTACATGTTTGTCTTCAGAAATCTTGTACGTCAAAAGCTTTTATTTCTGGACGTGTGATTGTCTCTCTGGTCTCAACATGTACATTGTTGTTATCAGATGATATATAAAGGTATTAAGGGTGCTTCTGTACCACTCTATGAATATATATTTGTGAAGATACTGTCTATGAGTGTCTCCTCTGGGATGGAAAAGGATGTTCACAGCAGTTGTTTGTGAAAAGGATCGGTCCTTTTTCCAAGAGAGCTAGAAATAAACATATCGGGTTTCATTAAACTGCAGTCGGGTCGGCTGAGGTTAAACAACGTGACTCATGTTTTCCTCTTTCTCTTTCTCTGCAGTCAGGGTCCTCTGTCGTCCATCAGAGCGGCCATCAAGAGAAGTGAGTATATGCGTTTTGAGTTCTTGTTCTTTATCTTGTTCGTCTTTGTGTGCTTTAGTGCAGATTTAAACACAAAGAGAACCATGTCGCTGAAAATCACACTGTAATCACGGTGCAGATTACTTTAGGGGTTTACAAGTACATAAAGACAATCTGGGAAACTAAACGGAAACTATGATGGCATCGGGGTTTAATCAGAGACGCTGCGCCCTCTTACTCAAACCAAAAATGCCGATTTCCCCGTTAAAGTGATTCCAGAAAACAATATTTCTGTTCCTCAAAAAACGGTGTAATGACTCCAGGAATCTGAGTATAGAGCGTCAGACGGCGGAGACAGCTTTGTCGCTTACGTCCGCGCCACCATCTTGTCTCTCTCGAATGTATACATCTTATAAACAAGATCAGCGCCTCAGTACTCAGACTATATCTTTCTATTAAGACACAGTCCTAGAAAGACACAGGTCAACTTAGCTAAAGTACTTTTAAATAGTTTGTGGGTCAAACTAGAGGCCAGTTTTATTAGTTTCGGAAAAAACTAAAGGGTCTTATAGTTCGAGGACTTTTGGGTACATTTTCTTAACTATTGTGAGCTTTATAGTAGGATACAAGGTACGACTATTTTATAGTGGGTTACTAGGTACGACTGGGTATTTTCTTAGTTTCGGGGAAAACTTTCTTTTAATATCTTTTACTGTTTTTAAATGCCTTTGTCTGAATGTCTTTCATTGTTGTAAAGCACCTTGAATGGCCTTGTGCTGAAAGGTGCTATATAAATAAACTTGCCTATTAAAAAAACCCTGATGAGCGTCAGACTCTTTCTGTACCAAAATATTACAAGAACATGCACTGCGGAAACTCAGGAGAGCAATCTGATAGCGGCACTTTTTTTAACTTATTAAAGGCTTTATCTGTAAGTATTTGTTTGTCAGTATTGTTTTATATGAACTGTTTCCTGTGTGTCTCTCAGCCTCCACCAGGACGACGTCTCTCTCTGAGTCGTCCAGAGACAGAGAGAGGGAGAGAGACAGAGAGAGAGAGAGAGAGAGAGAGAGAGACAGGAGGTGAGATACACACACACACACACACACACACACACACACACACACACACTGAAGCTAAAAGTCCATAGGGAGCATTTTCCCTAAAATCGTATGAGATTACTGTTTGATTTTGTATCTTTGCTTTTTAAATATAGCACAGATATCTAGTTGTCTCCTCTGTCGTATGTTGATGCTCTTTAAGTTATTTGTCAAGTCAGGAAAACGGGATATTTTAGTAAACAAGCAAGCGTGATGTTTGGTGTTTACAGTCCATATCTTCGTGCGAGGAGTTTTAATGGATTCAATATCAACCTCCTGCTGGATTTGGAAGCTTTTATAAACTTATTTTTAAATAGTTTTACAAAGTCTGAACTAAATTCCCTTTTCAGAAACTACCCGTGTGCATCACTCAGGGCAGAGTTGGGCTTTTTGTTTGTGTCGTTTCATCCTTTTAGCTGCATCAGATCCTGTGATAAAGGGTGCACTAGGGGTGCAACAACTAATCCACTTAATCGATTCAAATCGATGACCAAATTAGTTGCCAACTAATTCAGTCGTCGATTCCTTGGTGACGTCATCACGTGGTTTACGCCGTTAAGCTCCGACGTTATCGGTCTTTTTATCGGTACTGGAGACATTTAAAAAAGATATGTCATGTCTTAGTGTCGCCAACTCGTTTCTAATACGCAAAAAGACAAACAAATGCGTCTATGATGTATTTTCGATCTTTCCAATCCAGACGACAGAGCTCTCTCCCCCGTCTGTGTGCGACACACACACTCTGCTACATGCATGCAACACACACACTCTGCTACATGCATGCAACACACACACTCTGCTACATGCATGCAACACACACACTCTGCTACATGCATGCAACACACACACTCTGCTACATGCATACAACACACACACTCTGCTACATGCATGCATTTTTGAATCAAGTATTCATCTTTATTGTCTTCATTGTTAGTTTCCACATGCCTAAAACACCCTCAAGCTAAATCTAAAAGTTGATGGCTAAATAAGAGCGTTTGAGAAAGGCGTAATAGTCGATTAATCGTTTCCTTAATCGATAGATTCATCGATTATCAAATGAGTCGTTTGTTGCAGGCAAAAAACATAAAGTACAAAAACATTGGGTAAAGAAAAAGGTGATTTCCCTGGTTTCCTGCACAAAGAAATCACAATGCATCACACATAACATGTTGATTCTCACTGACTTATATGTCCGACTGGTTACAAATATCCCTTTTCGCATTAAAGTACACAGAAAATAATACTTTTTGGTGGTTTTAAGCTAAAAGGATTAAAAGTCAGAAAACTAGAAAATATCTACTAGTTATGTTTAGAAATGTGTCATGTCATGAATTTCTCAGTCGCTGTTATTGTCATTTGTAGTTATGTCAATAAAGATCTGAGGTCCCAGGCTCCCCCAACAGTGCAACACAATAAAACTAATACAATAGAATAGAAATATGTTGTAGCTAGGCGTGAATTTAAACCAGGGGTCGGCAACCCCTGGCACGCGGCACCGTAACCAGTGGCACACTAGGTAAGTGTGCAAAATATTTAAATTGTATTTTCGGATCCTGAACGAGACAGAGAGCGTCTCCCCATTACCTGCAGAAGGAAGCCATGCACGCAGCGCAGCCCCGCTCTCTTTAACTCCAGGTGACTTTCTGCCGCTTTCCTCCGTGGTGCTGGTCGTTACGAGGAAAGCACTTCACTAACTGCAGTACCCACAAGGAGCTGTACAAATGCTGCAGTGTTTGCGTGGCTGTGTCTTTAGTGGAAAGCCCAGGGGCGATCTGCTCATCTCTCATCGAAATCACATGCTACAAAGGGGCGGACTGGCCGTCTGTGTGTTGAACTTCCCTGTCGGCTCCCAGACCGTAGTCGAGGAGGGCAGAAGCAACAAGCTTCAGGTTCAATAACCCACTTTAGCTTCAATGACTGGAGAGAGGCGAGCTCTTCTTGGGAGGCCGTCGCATTTATTCAGCTGTTCTTCTGTTTCACAAAATACATCACAGACCTCTGTTTTTCTGCTTCCTCGTTTCACTTCCAGAAACATCCACACGTTCCCTCCCTGTCGCTCTACCATCCACACACACACACACACACATGCACACGCCACACCCCTCTCTCTCTCCCTTAAAGGGGCAGCGATCTCATCTCACTCTGCGTGACCCTAATATCATAACATGTGTGTTCTGGAGAATCACAGAACGGACGATCGTCATTATTATGCCGTTTAAACCAATTATTTAAATGTGTTAAATTCGGCATCATACGTTGCGCTGACAGGTCCACACACTGCTTCCCCGCAGCGAGGCTCCCCCGCCCTCCTGCTAATAGTTTAATAGTTGACGAGCGTCAAGCTCCTCAACCCCCCCCCCCCCCCCCGTTGATAATTCTCGATCGTTGGCACGCTAATAACAATTTTTTTTTTAATGGCACTTCATATCAAAAAGGTTGCCGACCCCTGATTTAAACTGACAGTGACATATATATATAATTCAATTAGACTTACCTTATATTTCTCAGTCGCTGACTTCCTGTTGTTGTTGTTGTTGGTGCTTGTTTCTAGACGCCCGGAGATCACCATCCTGTGTGCGGAGCCTCTGTCCTCCACTTCCTGGTTCCCCGGGGCCTCTGCAGGATTCCCCCCGCCCCCCCCTCCTGCCGCTCAGATCTGGGGTCCCACCATCCCTCCGTCCATTCAGGTGAGTCTGTGATCTGGAACTAAACAAAGGAGGCGTTTCAGACAGAGATGATTGCCTTCGCAGACCATTCACATGCACTACAACCTATTGAACACATGCATTTCTCCTTCTCAGCCTCCTCCATCCTATGAGGAGGTGATCAGGGAGAAGACACAGGAGCAGACCCTTCCTCTTCCTCCTCTTCCATCCAGCTCTTCATCATCATCATTATCATCACGTCTAGCTTCTACAATAACCATCGCCACGCAGACTGACCCAGGATCTGCCCCCGACCCCCAGGGTGAGAGGAAGCTCAATTATTTTCTAGTAAATATATACAAGTAAAGTTCATTTAACGCTTTAAGAGATCAAGAAGAAACATGTTCACTTATTACTAGATAGCTTCGGGGTTTTTTTCACGAAACTGTGTCTCAGGGCTTCTTAACATTGAACAAACTATGAATGTGTCATACCCACCTAACGGGAAGAAACTCAGCTAACTGATGATATTAACCATTTTTACTGAAACAAAATACAAGTCTCACAAGAAGCGTCTAAATGAGCCCTCGTGTTCAATGGCATTAAAACGATAACAACGCTGCTGAAGGTTAATCCAATGTGTCTGTCACGTTAAAATGATTACTGATAATCCATCATCATATTTACTAGTTTTCAGATTTCAGAGCGTAACATAGCTTTCGGTTCATCACTCTCACTCCTTATTTGATAACGTGTAGGTGGATTTAGGAACTTCCCTTCGATTCCATTGGCTCTAACGGTTCAAAAGAGGTGTCAATCATCAAAATCGACCAATGGGTTCCAGAGAAACGGCAGATGCACCCAAATGACCCCAGAGTTTATTTTTGTTGCTAAACCTCTCTAAAAAGGTCAAATGTCACTTGTTTTGCATCAATCTTGATACAGGGTACTTATTATATGTTGTACTTTGGATTCCTAAAGCTTGAGTCTACCATCCCATCATCCAAGGTTAGTTTTCACTACAAGTAATTTTTATTTTGGACGGACACTATAATTTACATGTCGTTACTATGTTCAATCTGAATTTACTTTAAAATAAAAACATCTATATTGATTCTGACACTTCTACATCCAACTCACAGGTTTATCCTTTGAGAAAAAAGATTATTAATTGACCCCTTTTAGAAGGAAAGGAATTTGTTCTGGGAATGTCATTTTCGAGCCTGAGACCTGAAAAATCAGTTAGGTAAACAACACATAACATCAATCACCCTCAGAATAGTAATACACATAGTAATTATATATATTCTTGTAGATTTAACTGTATCTCATTTGATGTGTGTGCCAGTTTCTGAAAATGCAAATAAGATAAGATAGGGCTTTATTTATCCCAAAGGAAATTGTTGTGCCAGAGTTACAAAAATCCAACACAACAGCGTAATAATAAAACTGTACACTAACAATTATAAATAATAATGTGTCTACAGTGAGACGACCAGTAAGACCACAACGACCGCCTTTCCCCAGCCCTCCCAAACAGTCTCACATTGATGACATCACCATCTCAGCCAGCCAATCAGCACTCAGCGTGGCACCAAGCACACACCTTCCCTCCACTCCTGATTCTCAAACGGACCAATGGGATCGGCCTGTTGAAGTAGAAGCTCCTCCTCCTTCCACTTCTTCTTCTTCTCGCATCCCATTGGAGCGTCCTAAGCCCCGCCCCCGCTCCAGGCTCAGCGCTCCTCCTCCAATCAGCAGTGAGGTCAGAGTTCAGACTCTGGTGAAGCTACGAGACGACGGCGCGGCTACGCTAGCTGCTCGCACAGGAAGTGACCCGGCTAAACAGGAAGTGAGTCAAGGGAAATACCTTCAGGAGCTTCTCGAGGCGTTCAGCGCCGACGATTGGGGTTTCCCCGATCACCGTAGCGACAGCGGCAGCGGCAGCCAATCGGAGAGCGAGGAGGAAGAGGAGGAGGGAGAAGACGACATGGCGGCGCTAAAAGCGAGGATACAAGCCTTTGAGCAGCAACAACAGGTGGCTGATGGGAGCTGTGGAGATTTTCCCGCCACAAAAAGACCTGAAACCCGACCTGAACTTCGACCTGAACCCAAGCCACGTCCTCGTCTCGAAAAAAACAAATCCGCGCCCCCTACTGTCGCCCCGAAACCCAAAAATGTTGCACAAGCAGCAAAACCGTCCTGCAAGCGATTCTGGGAGGAGGGTGCCGAGACAGATTTAACCCCTGAACCTGATTCCTGTGTCCTGAAATCTGGACCTGTTGTGGTTCCTGTGAGAAACACGGAGAAACCTTCAATTTCCCCAAAACCTCAGACCACTACGGACCCCCCTCCACCTTCTGCTGGTCCTGTTCCCGCCCCTAGACCTCCTCCTCACCCCAAACTCACCCCTTCTGTCAGTGAGACGGCAGCCAAACCTCCACCCAGACCTCCAGTCGCCCCCAGGGCCAGCGTCGGAGCTCCTCCGCAGGAAAAGAGCTCCTCGACTGGGCAAAGAACCCCGACTTTACCCCCCAGACCCTCTGTGGAGCTCAGCAGTGGATCTCACTCTGAGACAGGAAGTGAGGAGACGCAGGACGCTGCGAAACAAACTGGTGAGGGTTATTAACGTCAAAGTCAACTTTATTGTCAATCTTTACGTTTGTGTGTACAGACAGAGAGATCGAAAACCGTTTTCCACAATCCCCAATACAAAAAATACATATATATATATATATATATACAAATAAGTATAAGAAGATGAATATATACACAGTCAACAGACACATTTATACATATGCACACATTAAGACATAAATAAAAGCACAACAATCAATATACAAAATAACAGTCACTTATAATAATACATTGGATTTTTATAGCGCTGTTTAAGCGTGCCGTGCAAACCCGGCCCGTTTTTGGTTGCGTTTCCACTAGTCGTAGTTCCGGCTAACGGGTACCGTTTCACAGTTTTTCTGGCTCTCCAAAATCGTGGTTCTTTCTGGGCCAACAACCGGGCTGAGTCAGGCTGAGTATGCTAAACTAGAGAGAGAATCGCTGGCAAGGGGGCTACAACTACAACAAGATGAACATATTTGACCGTGATTGAATTGTAACACACGTTTCAAAATGATGCCGAAGTACCAACATACTGACACCGGTTAGTAAAAACCATGAACAAGTCTGCAGACAGACGGCAGAGAAAAACCCTTTTAAAATGCATGTTTTCTGAATGGACATCGGCTAAGCTAACGTTATATATGCTCCGACCGTCCACACTCACAACAACGGCCTACAGACATAAATAAAGCAGCGACTGTATTCGCCATGACACAGGCAGTCTGTGGTTTGTACTTGTTTCACTTCTGTCTAGTTTCTGAACAGATATGAGGAGCTGTGAGCTCTGAGGGCTAACAGCTAACGGCTGTGTTGGTTTCGCATTGAAGATGACGTCACGGCTCCGCCTACACTGCGTTGCTATAGTTACTGCCCCAGCTATTAAACTGTAATGGAACTGCAGCATGAAGTGAGCCTGGCCTACCAAGGCCTAACTATACCGTACTAAGCCGTGCGAGGCCCTGCAGTGGAAATGCGCCATAAGAGGGAGGGAAACAAAAGCATATAAGTCAGGTAGCTAGCTGCTCTCAAAAACAGACCCTCCAACCGAGAGAGCGAGCACGACTCTGGCTGGAGCCTGTCACTCTTCAGTTACCGGCGGCCAGGTGCCATCAGTCAGTGCTGATAGGGAGGAAGGGAGAATCCTTAAAGGGACATACACATAACAGGGACACGGGGGTCGTCACAGCGGCTCATTTTACAAATATTTACTCGAGGCAGGGGAAAACGTGCTGCTTATCTCCCAGTTAATAAAGATAAGCTCTCTGTTTAGTTTGGAGTCATTGACTGAACTTCAGACTTGCTCACAGCTGATATGCCGGATATTAGTTTGATGGATTTCTCAATGGGAGGCTTTGTAGTTCCTTTACCAGCTACTGATATCAAACTGACACTCAGATCAGATTCTGATAAACTAGGTTTAATAGGCTGGAAGTAACATGTGGAAAATAAAAACTGTTTTAATGTATACGCTTGTGGTTCTATAACAGTGGGGAACATATTTTATATTATATTATTCTATTTAAATGTGTTTATTTAGCAAGATGCAACAATGATCAATTGTAGGTCACAATTACAGAAAAAAAAAAAGTTTTTAAAAAATGTCTTTTTGATAATTCTTTTAATTTGTAAAGCAAAAACGAGTGCTGTAAAGTCTAATAAAATATAAATACAAATAAATACAAAAACTACAAACTAATGAAATAGTAGTGAGTAGTAGTCTAAAAAAAAAAATGATAATCTTAATTTCTTCTGAATTTTGTTGTTATAGTGAAAGTAGGAAGTCTCCGTCCAGACGTCCCGACCAAACCAGCAACTCTGACCGCACCACGCAGAGCCAGCGGTAAGTGTGTGAGAGTGTGTGTGTGTGAGAGAGAGGGAACACTAGCTCCATGTAGCTTTAGTACAATTAAGTGTTTGAGAGCTCAGTGACACACATCGTGCTCATGTTGTTGCAAAAAATATGCAAACGTGTGTGTGTGTGTTCCATGTAGCTTTAGTACAATGAAGTGTTTGAGAGCTCAGTGACACACATCGTGCTCATGTTGTTGCAGAAAATATGCAAACATGGAGGGTGTGTGTGTGTGTGTGTGTGTGTGTGTGTGTGTGTGTGTGTGTGTGTGTGTGTGTGTGTGTGTGTGTGTGTGGTGTGTGTGTGTGTGTGTGTGTGTGTGTGTGTGTGTGTGTGTGTGTGTGTGTGTGTGTGTGTGTGTGTGTGTGTGTGTGTGTGTGTGTGTGTGTGTGTGTGTGTGTGTGTGTGTGTGTGTGTGTGTGTGTGTGTGTGTGTGTGTGTGTGTGTGTGTGTGTGTGTGTGTGTGTGTGTGTGTGTGTGTGTGTGTGTCAAAGAGAGAAAAATGCAGTGATTGTGCCAGAAGAAAAAAGGCTCCACTGTTGTTGTGTGCTCTCAGCTGTTGCTTAATGTGTGTGTTTGTTTGTGTGTGTTCAGCCTAGCCATGTGATTGGTCGACTTCTTCAGAGAGAATTCCCATTATGCAACTATCCAGGCTTATTTTGGCTGCTTTATGAACATGTGGGAACCAGGGAGCTTGTCCAGTTGTTTTTTAATTAGATTTATGTTCGTCACAGCTCTTGGGTGTGAGTTTACAAAATCAGCCAATTTATTTTAATGCTTTGTCGCAAAGAAAGAAAATCTGCAGGCTGTGCAATAGTTACCCTGTTAAGTACATCTGACACCAACAAAGAAGAAGAGACGATAACTACATATCAGAATCAAGTGTATTGCCAGGTACATTTACACATACGATTAATTTGCTTTGGTGTCTGGTGGTGCGAACATAAACAACAGCAAAGTAGGTAAACAAAGAAATGTATAGGATAATAAACAACAAGTATTTTTAAGAAACAATTATCATTAAAATAAGATGCTAAAGACAAGTATTTACACCAAATGTAAATGTAACAAATAACCTTAAAAGCTAAAAAACAAAAACTCTTAGGACAATGAGTGGATAAGATAAGACGAGAAGTATTGATCCCAATTTGGGAAATGTTTGCGTTGCAGCAGCATCAAAAGACATGACATTGTACAATAGAGAAATTAAAAGACTAGAAATAAACAATCCAAAATGTAAACATCTCAAATAGAAATAAAATAGCATTTCAAAGTAAAAAATGTACATGTGGAAATACAAATGTACAGTAACGGCAAAGTGTAGCTCCGTCTAATCCAAACATTTATATTATATATCCACATAAGCTTGACTCCAACACAAATACGTCTCAGGTAAGTTTGGTTGACCCTTTACTTAAAGAAAAGGTATCGGTACAAAACACATATTTTCAAAGTTCAAAAAACGATATTGCTCCGTGATTCTTTTCTCCTTCTCATTGCAGCAGCTGCGGTCGGCTACGACGTCAATTTTACAACAGCTGGTTTAAATAAATGATATAATGATACTAATAACAAAGAAATTCAATGTTCAAATATATCACACATAATATATCAAATTATACATTTTAACATATGGCTTCTACAGTTATTGTCTACCTTTAACCTCTGATATGAACACTAAGAAATAACAATATATTCTGGGATCTACTCTCCACCTCTAGCTCCAAATCTGGCCCCGAGACCCTCAGGACCTTCACCGGTTCCAACTCCCGCGATAAAACCTCCAACTCCCGCTCCCGCTCTGAGGAAAGGCCCTGTGATCCAAAGCAAACCAGAAACCAGCGTTACTGCAACGTCTGACCCCCCTCGTCCTCCACGGTAAGAAGCACATTTGTGATCAACAGTCAAACTGAACTCCACGGTACAGATACAAGTGAAATTAAATGAGTTTTCTTTATATTGTTTATTTAAGATTAGAGAAGAAGTACTTTATTGACCCCAAATTGGGTTATGTTTGCGTTGCAGCAGCATAAAAAAACATGGCATTGTACAATAAAAATTAAAAGAAATAGAAAAAACATCTCAATAGAAAATACGATGGCATTAAAGAAAGTAGAAAATATATATGTTGAATTACAAATGTACAGTAACAAGAGAAGCTATGGAGCATAATAATAATTCTCACTCTTTCCCGTCAGGCCTTCTGGTGTGAAGCTCCTCCCCCTTCGTCCTCCACCAATCAAATCCACCCCCGGGCGTCCGCCGCCTCCAGCCGTCAGCTCCTCGGCCAATCAGACTCCTCCCGCGTCCAAAACTAGTCCCGCCCCCTCTGTTTCCACCGCCAACCAGTCAACCAATCAGGTGCCGCCTCAACGAGCGTCAAAGAGAGGACCGCCTCTTCCCCCCCGCCCTAAACCTGGACACCCTCTATACAACAGCTACGAGGTATACACACACACACATATGCACACACACACACAAAACACCATCATAGATCTTCGTTATAACGTCTTAATTTTCAGAAACAGGAAGTGCTGATCGTCCTGGACGACCCGAGCCCCTCAGAGGACCAATCAGATGAGGGAAAGAGTCAAACCGCCGTCATCGACCAATCACAGAGTCTCCTGGACCTGGACAGCCAACCAGAGCCTGCGCTGGATCAGGAGAGCCAATCAAAATCTGACCTGGAGGACCTCAGCCTATCAGACTCACAGGTACTAAAACACACTTTGTTTATTAGAACTAATATAGAAAAATAAAATGTGTTTTCCACAATTGTTTTACAAGACTTAATTTTCCTTTGTCCGATAGTCCATTATTCCTGTGGAGTCTTCGGAGCAGAAAGAACAACTCAACCCTCCTCCTGTCAGGTAACACACAATATTGATACACTACTATATCATAAGTAAAGGAAACTACTAATTTATAACTAAATATGAACTATTTGTATCTAATTTTGTGTTTATAATCCTCTCTCTGTGCAGCGGTCCTCGGTGCGTCGCCCTGTTTGACTACGAGGGAGAGGAGGAGGACGAGCTCACCTTCTCTCAGGGTGATGTCATTGCCCTCTTGGAGCTGATTGGTCAGGACTGGGGGCGGGGCCAGATCCATGGACGAATCGGAATCTTCCCACTGAACTTCGCCGAAGTGTTGGAGCCTCCAGAGAAGAAACCGACGACAACAGAGAGCACCGTGACAGGAAGTACTGGTGAGCCTTTATAGCCCAACATTAGCCGCCTTTAGCTTAGCGGTGGTGACGTGAAGTCATGTGACCGTGCTGTAGTTCCTTTATAGCCCAACATTAGCCACCTTTAGCTTAGCGGTGGTGACGTGAAGTCATGTGACCGTGCTGTAGTTCCTTTATAGCCCAACATTAGCCACCTTTAGATTAGCGGTGGTGACGTGAAGTCGTGTGACCGTGCTGTAGTTCCTTTATAGCCCAACATTAGCCACCTTTAGCGTAGCGGTGGTGACGTGAAGTCATGTGACCGTGCTGTAGTTCCTTTATAGCCCAACATTAGCCACCTTTAGCGTAGCGGTGGTGACGTGAAGTAATGTGACCGTGCTGTAGTTCCTTTATAGCCCAACATTAGCTTTAATGTGTTAATATGTGGAGATTATCCTGCTGAACTAAACCTATAAGTATCATAAACGTTTGAATAGAGATTATTTTCTGCTATATTTTTATGTTCCAACACAGAAATACGTCATCCCTGCACCACCATGTATATTTCATGGTTAAAGTACTCTGTAAATAGTAGTTTTATTTATTATTTACTGTGTCCTCAGCAGCACCAGAGACCTCCTTGGATCCAGACTCTCAGACTGCAGTAAGAAAGATCCCTTCTGTTCAAAAGTTGTTTTTATTTAGGATTAGTGATCATTTATGTTTTAAATATTACACATTATCACACAATTTTGTATTTTGTAATAAATAGATTTTATGTCAGATTTGCACATGTTTCCTGTCCAAATGTCACTAATAGATCCATTTTGTGTGTGTGTTGAGGTGGAGGAGTGGGGCGAGGCTCTGTTTGATTTCCCCGGTCAGACTGCAGAGGACCTGTCCTTCCAGCAGGGGGCGCTCATCCTGGTGATGGAGCACATCGATGCGGATTGGAGGAGAGGGAAGCTGGGGGGGAAGGAGGGGGTCTACCCTGCTGCCTTCACACAGCCCTGCAATGGTAACACACACACACACATTCCCATCAATATAATTAATATATGACTAAATTAATAGACAAATGAATACAAAATTAAATCTATCCAGATCAGAGAATCAATTATAAATACTTCCTCATCACACACACGTTCCCATCAGTAGACATAATATATTAAAATGTTGAATGCTTTCTGTTTCCAGCTCAGCCAATCACAGGCCAGCAGGCAGAGGTTAGAGGCGTGGCCAAGTTCGACTTCACAGCAGAGGGCGAAGGCGAGCTCTTCTTAAAGGTGTGTGACTGACTGTGTGTGTGTGTGTGTGTGTGTTTGACTGTGTGTGTTACTGTGTTGTTAGGAAGTATATGTGTGTGTGTTGATTCTCTGCTCAGAATAGATGCTATTTTGTATTCATTTGTCTATTATTTTAGGCGAATTAATCAGTTAAAAGACAACAATACATTTGTGTTTATTGGGTTTTGATTAAAATGTTTGTTGCCTTTAACAATAACTTAATTTCTTACCAAAATTAAAACAAAAATAGCCTCATATTTTTGTTTTGTTTACTAAATAATGTGCTCTCTTTGTGTCTCCCCCGCTGCAGGTCGGTGACGTCATAACGCAGGTGGAGTTTGTGGATGAGCAGTGGATTCTGGGAGATGTGGGCGGGAAGCGTGGGATTGTTCCTAAAAACTACATTTCCCTTCTCTGATGAGGAAAAAGGGAAATCCTGAAAACTAGGAATACTTTATTTTTTTTTCTTGAATTTTTCTGACAGCTGAAAACGTATGGAGTAATGTTCCAGTGTTTCAACATTTTCCCAAAACTTTTCAGGCGGTTTTTAATTTAAAAAAAGCCGCCTGTTCAGTTTTTATTGGCATTTTTGGGAAAGTGGATATCGTCACGTTAACAGGATGGACTTTTGCCGCCAGAGTAAATCTGATTTAATGCTTTGTGTTTTCAAATGTTTGACTCCGTGGACTATTTCCCACCTGGACTGGATTTGACTTGTTACTCCTCTCACTGGCTTTTGTCCAATATTCCTGCAAAAAAAACAACTTTTAAAGCTCCTACGGCCTCAAACGCATCTCCCTGCATCCGTTTCAAAGCTTAAAATCGATCTCCATATCGGGAATATGATCTCTGTCGGACTTCTGCTTCTAAGAACAACCGTTAGATGACATTTCCTCCTTTGTATCTGCATCGAGAGACATTTTCAACCTGCAGTATTTAAACGGGAAAGTAGTAGAAAGACACTTTACTGTAGTATCCAAATGACTTATTTGAAACTATCTGAATGAAGTAAGAGATGAACAGTATTTTACTTAATTAAAACCCTAGTTTGGTTCAGATCCACCTAAAAAAATCACACCATTATCATTTTAATATATAATTGAGATGATGATTTAATTAAAATAATTCCCTTTTTTATATCATGCGTCAAATCGTTGTTGCAATATCAGTCAAAATATTCACAATTTAGTTATGTTTGCCCAAATAGTGCAGCCTTACTGGAAGATTAATTAACTTTAACTAACTCAGTTTAAACTTGTATTTAAATATGCTCATCATGGGGCGGAGACGACGAGAAAACTGGATAGAAACTGAAAAAAATGTATTAAAAACTGAATAATGTGGAGCTTTACGAAGAGGCGAGTCAAATTGTAGTCAGGCAGCCATTTTGTTTTTGTTGTCCTCATGAACGTTTTTAACTCGTAGCGCTCGTTGCCACTTTAGTGAGGAAATAACGACGAGTTTTATTTCATAACGGTAGGTACCTTTTTAGTTATTTATAAATGTTTCTTTTGTTGCACACGTTTCCACTGGTAGACTCTTGAAAGCTTTGTAACACTATCACATGCCTTAAATGCATTGTAAAAATACCTATAATGTGCTTTTATCACTGTATAATATTAGTTATAAGCACTCTTAAATATTCAGAGCCTTTTTGATCATAACTATAAGGTCAGTTACCATAACACTTAATAATCACTGCGGGTATCATCGTTTAAATGCATTTTAATTAGGGATGCACGATAATTATCGGCCCGATAATCCCGTTTTGCCAGTACTGTGGTATTAGTGGTTTAGGAAGAGGGGAGTTCTTCACAAATCCAGCGTTCCCTAACTCATGCCTGGCTGTGACGTAAATGGTGTGCGGCCGTGAAGCCAGGACAGTAAACAAACATGTCGTCGGTGGTATGGGCGTTGGAGCTATGTGCAACTCAAGGCATATGCTCGAACCGGAGCTGCCTGGACGCTGCAATCATGTTGTGCACTATCCGTGCTGAGTGTGCTGACTTCTCGTACAATGTCCCACTGTCTGGCTTCCTGCATAAAGTCAAGTGCTCGGCGCAGTTGTGGCGAAATGTCGCTCCTCTGTTTTCATTTAAGCAGCTCCTTATATCCGTTAGCGCAGCTAGCTAGCACCAGATGCAACAACAACAATGCACGTAAGGTCTCTCTCTCGCTCACTCGGGCCACACATACACACACCCTCCCGGTCCTCCAGATGGCCAGTCGGTGCCTGCCGGTGAGCGTGGAAGTGTGGTCTGCCACAAGCGGGCGGCAGGAGCGGGGCTGTCAGCATCAGCTTGTAGATGGTATTTTAAACTCGATGCGCTCTGAAACTACGGGGCGGCCGAGGAAAAAAAATACACATGCGTTAATCGCGTTAAAATAATTAGTGGCGTAAACATTTTTTTTATTATCGGTCTTGAGAAGCAGGAAGTTATCGGTATCGGTATCGGTTTCAAAAAACCAATATCGTGCATCCCTAATTTTGATCACATTATATTGCATCAAAAGCACTGTTTTTAATGCAATATTTGTAGGTGAATTGGTCACTGGGTGCTGTTAAGAAATGTTTGTGTGTTTGAAGGGATTTAAGGATAATTTTCACTCATATCTTTGAATAAACACATTAAAATGCATTGTAAAAATATTAAATGTAACTATAACAATTCAAATTCACAATGATCTCTGCGGGAGTGACCGGTAATTATAACGTTATATGATATTTGACCTTATATGTTATTATAAAATGCTTTAAAATGTGTAACACTAATGTGTGTGTTTTAAATTAGACACACACACTGAAATATTTAGGAATCGCTTTGTGAGAAACACTTAACTAAAACATTCCAGCTTTTTATTACAAATAAAACTCAGACATTTCAATATTTTAATTTGTATTTGTATTCTTTGTTTTCTTTTTAATTGTTGCTCTGACATACACCTGATCATCAGCAGGAGAGGACTCTTTAAAGTAGAGACACTACATACTGATATACACCTGAACATCAGCAGGAGAGGACTCTATAAAGTAGAGACACTACATACTGATATACACCTGAACATCAGCAGGAGAGGACTCTTTAAAGTAGAGACACTACATACTGATATACACCTGAACATCAGCAGGAGAGGACTCTTTAAAGTAGAGACACTACATACTGATATACACCTGAACATCAGCAGGAGAGGACTCTTTAAAGTAGAGACACTACATACTGATATACACCTGAACATCAGCAGGAGAGGACTCTTTAAAGTAGAGACACTAAATACTGATATACACCTGAACATCAGCAGGAGAGGACTCTTTAAAGTAGAGACACTACATACTGATATACACCTGAACATCAGCAGGAGAGGACTCTTTAAAGTAGAGACACTACATACTGATATACACCTGAACATCAGCAGGAGAGGACTCTTTAAAGTAGAGACACTACATACTGATATACACCTGAACATCAGCAGGAGGGGACTCTTTAAAGTAGAGACACTACTTACTGATATACACCTGAACATCAGCAGGAGAGGACTCTTTAAAGTAGAGACACTACATACTGATATACACCTGAACATCAGCAGGAGAGGACTCTTTAAAGTAGAGACACTACATACTGATATACACCTGAACATCAGCAGGAGAGGACTCTTTAAAGTAGAGACACTACATACTGATATACACCTGAACATCAGCAGGAGAAGACTCTTTAAAGTAGAGACACTACATACTGATATACACCTGGACATCAGCAGGAGAGGACTCTTTAAAGTAGAGACACTACATACTGATATACACCTGAACATCAGCAGGAGAGGACTCTTTAAAGTAGAGACACTACATACTGATATACACCTGAACATCAGCAGGAGAGGACTCTTTAAAGTAGAGACTCTACATACTGATATACACCTGAACATCAGCAGGAGAGGACTCTTTAAAGTAGAGACACTACATACTGATATACACCTGAACATCAGCAGGAGAGGACTCTTTAAAGTAGAGACACTACATACTGATATACACCTGAACATCAGCAGGAGAGGACTCTTTAAAGTAGAGACACTACATACTGATATACACCTGAACATCAGCAGGAGAAGACTCTTTAAAGTAGAGACACTACATACTGATATACACCTGAACATCAGCAGGAGAAGACTCTTTAAAGTAGAGACACTACATACTGATATACACCGGAACATCAGCAGAAGAGGACTCTTTAAAGTAGAGACACTACATACTGATATACACCTGAACATCAGCAGGAGAGGACTCTTTAAAGTAGAGACACTACATACTGATATACACCTGAACATCAGCAGGAGAGGACTCTTTAAAGTAGAGACTCTACATACTGATATACACCTGAACATCAGCAGGAGAGGACTCTTTAAAGTAGAGACACTACATACTGATATACACCTGAACATCAGCAGGAGAGGACTCTTTAAATTAGAGACACTACATACTGATACACACCTGAACATCAGCAACAGAGGACTCTTTAAAGTAGAAACACTACATACTGATATACACCTGAACATCAGCAGGAGAGGACTCTTTAAAGTAGAGACACTACATACTGATATACACCTGAACATCAGCAGGAGAGGACTCTTTAAAGTAGAGACACTACATACTGATATACACCTTAACATCAGCAGGAGAGGACTCTTTAAAGTAGAGACACTACATACTGATATACACCTGAACATTAGCAGGAGAGGACTCTTTAAAGTAGAGACACTACATACTGATATACACCTGAACATCAGCAGGAGAGGACTCTTTAAAGTAGAGACACTACATACTGATATACACCTGAACATCAGCAGGAGAGGACTCTTTAAAGTAGAGACACTGCATACTGATATACACCTGAACACCAGCAGGAGAGGACTCTTTAAAGTAGAGACACTACATACTGATATTCACCTGAACATCAGTAGGAGAGGACTCTTTAAAGTAGAGGCACTACATACTGATATACACCTGAACATCAGCAGGAGAGGACTCTTTAAAGTAGAGACACTACATACTGATATACACCTGAACATCAGCAGGAGAGGACTCTTTAAAGTAGAGACACTACATACTGATATACACCTGAACACCAGCAGGAGAGGACTCTTTAAAGTAGAGACACTACATACTGATATACACCTGAACACCAGCAGGAGAGGACTCTTTAAAGTAAATACACTACATATACACCTGAACATCAGCAGGAGAGGACTCTTTAAAGTAGAGACACTACATACTGATATACACCTGAACATCAGCAGCAGAGGACTCTTTAAAGTAGAGACACTACATACTGATATACACCTGAACACCAGCAGGAGAGGACTCTTTAAAGTAGAGTAAAGGACAGCAACACACACACACACACACTTCAGGATAACATGATGCCTCTGCACCAGTTTTTATTTTCACAGTTGAATTCATCGTTTCTCCACATCAGGGTTTTTATTTTTCTGTGAATGCCGTCACCCTGATCCCACAAACACACGTTTCATATCAACACACGTTACACATCATCGTTAAAACATCTCCTTCCACTGCAACACGGGACTAGTTTTCCTAAAATGATCCCACAACAAACACTCAATTTAAATGTTAAAATACTCAGAGCATCCTTGCTTCATTTTCCAGATGAAATAACACTTTTTAAAGCAGCAAAACTTCAGTCTTTAAAAGTTCACATTTTATTATATTTTGATCATATTGAGAATCCCTTTAGGAAAACCAGCCCCGTTTAGGTTTGAAACCCTATCTCGCAATTCATTTAAAAAATCAGTTCTCGTCTAAAATGAGGCATGATATGAAATGATCGCACACACACACACATCCTGCATTTAATAAAAACACACAAAGGACCAAATAACTGCAGCCCCCCCCCCCCCGGGTCAAAACACCCTGAAATATACCCAATAATTCAAGTTTATGCTTAAAAGACAATGGCAATAAATGGATTGTCTCTGAAATTATTCATTAATCCAAGTTACCTGTAAATTAAAGCTGCATTCAAGTACCAGGAAAGATAATTGGAAATATCTTGGGACGTTTTTCCTTTACTTTTGTCAACAATTGAATGTTAATTAATACAGTCAATTCTGATTTCCCAGAATCATTGCAACCTGGATAATAAACAAAAATGTCACTTAAATAAGCATAATTATTTGTATGGGACTTGAATGCAGCACGTAACGGGAAAAAAGTTTGCATGGTGCGTTCAATGACCATCGTTAGGTAGTTTAATGAATTTTTTCTTACCATTTTTTTTAAAGGGAATTTGGAAACACTTTGCTAAATCTTTGTATTTTCTTGGATACAAACCCTACATGTAAGAAAAGAAACAGTTACTTGCATATTTAGCATTATTTAATTGACGTAAAGTGATGTTTTTAAACAATTCTTTGCCAGAAATCAACCAAATGATATGTCGAAAGCCAGTTTAAAAACATTTGGATGTGTTTTTAGTATAACTGCCAGCCACTTCTATCTTATCTAAAACATATTTTTAGAAGTGCAGAACAGAGATATTTCAGCTGTGTGTTGACCCGGGTGTTGCAGTGCATCAACAGAAGGCTCCTCATGGTTTGGTTTAAAGCAAAGAGAAATTAATTAAGACTAAAGGGTTCATCACAGGCAAGAAGGTGGAGGCTGAGCCGCTGATTAACAGAGCTTTACCGGAACATTTTGTAACATTAAGTGTTTCTTTTTTATTCAAACTAATCATATATATATATATATATATATATATATATATATATATATATATATACACACAAGCCCAGTGCTCTGTTGTGATTGGTCAACCGCTTAGAGATGTCGTGCCCCCTTATCACCTGACCTACAATGTGTTTGAATTTGGACTGTTTACCTCGCTAGCATCCCAAAAATAAGCTCATTATTTATCAGTGTCATAAGTATAACGCTCCCTCTGTGATTTGGTGTTTAATACATATTTAAATGCATTAATTTGAACTTTTTTGATAACAATTTGACTGAACAAAATATAATTTGTGATGCTAATCTTAGTTTTGTTTTTTAAAGATTTGTTATATTTTGTGGATTTAAGTGACAGAATTCCTGTGAAAACTCTTAATCAGCGGCTGTGGCCATAAGGTCAAGGCCATGGAGAGGTCGTGCTAAGGTCAAAGGTCACGGTAAGGTCACAGCACTGCATCGAGTCGACGCATTTATCCCAAAAAAAAGACAAATCATTTCATGTCTTTGAAGTAATATTCAAACTCATACAAGTTAATTAATTCACACACTTATTTACTCACACACACACACACACCTTTCTCTCCTCCAACAGACAGCATGACGGATGTGTGGATGGATGATTGACATTGTGACCATATAAGGAAAGAGATCCATCCCATAATGCCATAACATTCCTTTGTTGCCGGGCAACGGTTGCTACAGGATGGACTTCACAGGTAAGAACTCTTTCATCACGGCTGGTCAGCATCCCTCAGAAACCTTGATTTTTTAATATTTAAATTAGGAGATAAAGTACTTTTTCCACATGTCGAGTATTCAGACACTCTTACAACAGTAAAAGTACTAATAGAAATAATAAAAATACTCCATTACAAGTTAATTTGTTAGTTTAGGAAGTAAGTGTATTTAGGAAGTACTTAAAGCAGTAAATTGTTCCCTGTGAGTTAATATAGTATATTTAATGATATGCTATTATGTCATTTAATATATACTATTGTCAAACACTCAAAACTTCAAATTTATTTAGGTTTCTGTAATTCAAGACAAAGAAAAGCAGCAAATTGTCACTTTTTTAAAGCTGATATCAGTAAATATTTGGCAGAAAAATACCTAAACATACACTGATTAATATTTGTTAAATTAAAATTCATTCGGAAATGTTCTTCAAAGTTTGGTAGGTAGATTTATTTTGTGTTTTATTAGCATTTGTACTTAAAATTCTACTGAAATACAGCTGTCCGAAACACGTAATGGAGCAAAAAGTATAATATTTCTCTCTGAAATGTAGTAGAAGTATCCCATTCTACTACTCAAGTGAATGTACTTAAATAACTTCCGATATGTACATTTTAAAACGCTATAAATGTGAGTTTTTTGGGGGGTATAAACAAGGCTTTCTTCAGGTTGCTGACACACGTTTATGATGAGATTGTTTATTTTCATTGTAGTATTTTTTGTTTTCAGAACTGCTACTGTTTCCCTACTTCAACACGGACTCACACAGACAGACACCAACAGACAGAGAGATATTTACAGTATTTACAACATGTTTTATCCCCCGCTCGCTGCAGGAGGGACGAGCCGTCAGACTGCAGCTAAAAACCTTTAAAAGGTCTGTTTTTTTTAAAGTGTGAGGTTTAGAAGTCACTCATTAATCTGAGTTACAGTACGAGGACAGGTGATAAGAGTGGAGTCTATGTAGAGGAGGCTCATTATTTTTAGGTTTTTTTCTGACGTATTTCCCCCAAAACACATCCTTTAAATATCAGTTTTTGGACTAATCTTTACAACCATAAACCAAGTGTAAATTTGTCTGTAAAAACCCTTTTTTTGTTAAATGTTGGGCACATGTTTTGGGGAAATACAGCACAATTTGCCAATTTGTTATGCCTTTAAGTCTTTTGATTAAACCAATGAACCTAAAAGCAATAATTAGTGACCCTTAGACATTTCCGGAGCTTTGGATATAGTCTTCTTTAGTCTTTTGGCAGACATTTTCCTATATAACTCTTTACAAATGGCAAAAATCCCAAAACTATCCCATTAAACCAATGGTTTACCTTTTCAAAAGACAGCAAAATTATGAAAAATCCATAAAAACAATGGGCCTTATCTGTCTATACAGCCAATGACGAATGCTAGTGTCTGAATGGGTGAACTTATGGAAGGTAAGAGCTGAGATTTAGGATATTTTATCAGCAGCGTAAACAGGCACAGTACTCAGAAATCTCCTCAGGTAAAGGCAGGATAAATGGGACGTTTTCCAGAACAAATGGAAGACATCCTGGTCATACTGGGAATGTGATCCCTAAACCAGAGGGAACGTTTGTCAGTAAATCAGTGGTTCATATCCCAGAAGTAAGGGCCATTTTTTCAGGAAATGGGTCCAGTCCCAAGAGACACTGGGTATTAAAACAGGAAGTGTCCAAAAGCACCTTCATGGTGTCCCAAAGTTAATATGGAGTTATCCTTCAAGTACCCGTTAGTGTCCAGACAGAAGAAAATAGGCCCCTATTCCATGATAGAGAAGTGATTCAAATAAATACTTTCCAGTACAGCAGCAGAGACGGGACTTGTGAAAGTCTTCAGGAGATTAAAAGAGAGTCTACACCAGAGGCAGTTTCCACAAGATGAACTGGAAATAGCAACTGAGACCTTGGTTTTGTTTCCAGTTGAGCGATATGCGTCCTAGACGAGAGGTGAAGAAACCTGTTGATAGTGGAACGTCTTTAGGGATACTTGAGTTTAGCTTAAGGTGAATGAAGAGAATGAGCTCTAGACCAAATTTGCTCATTGTCCAGGAGATGAAACGGGAATTTTTCCTGACCAAAATCATGGATTTCATGGGTTCAGGAGTTCGATTGGTTTCCTTGACCTAAAACCGGATGGATTACAACAGCAGAATTGGGGAAACTTGCTATTTATTACATTTATAGAGGAATGTTGGAATATGTTTCCCAGTATAAGAAACAGGGAGATGTTCTAGTTCAGATTTAAGGGTAATGGGACTAGTTCTAGATTTCTCTGGTTTTCTGGAACATTCATAACTAGAAATGGGGATGATTTGGGGTTTTCTAGTTGAGATTCAAGAGAAGTCATTGGGGTAAAGACATATCCTAAAAAGGTGGTCGTGGGATTGTTTGGGTTCCAGAAGAAACACTTATTTAGTTTCCAAAACAGGACGAGATGTTTCCTGGACAAGTCTTAACCAGAACTGGGAATCTTTTTAGGGTTTCCAGTAGAAGAAACGGGGACTTGTTCTAGTTCAGATTGAATAGCAATCATTGGGTTCCCATCAGGGGTAAACTGGTCCTTTCCTAGACCGATAATGGACTTGTCAGTCTTCCAGAATATAAAACTCCTTTAGTTTCCAAAACAGGACAATTTCTAAACCAGATTTGTTCGAAATCCTCTGGTTTCCTGGACGAGTCTTGACCAGAACTGGGAATCTTTGTGGGGGTTTCCAGTAGAAACAGGGAGTTGTTCTAGTTCAGATTAAGGAGAACGCATTGGGTTCCCATCAGGGGTAAACCGGTCCTTTCCTAGACCGATAATGGACTTGTGAGTCTTCCAGAAGATAAAACTCCTTTTAGTTTCCAAAACAGGACAATTTCTAAACCAGATTTGTTCGAAATTCTCTGGTTCCTGGACGAGTCTTGACCAGAACTGGGAATCTTTTTGGGGGTTTCCAGTAGAAACAGGGAGTTGTTCAGATTGAAGAGAAATCATTGGGTTTCCAGTTAGGGTAAACCGGTCCTATCCTAGACCGATGATGGACTTGTGAGTCTTCCAGAACATACAACTCCTTTATTTTCCAAAACGGGACGATTTCTAGACCAAATGTGTTGGAAACCCTCTGGTTTCCTGGACGAGTCTTGACCAGAACTGGGAATCTTTTGGGTTTCCAGTCGACCCATCAAGTGGTGTTTCGTGTGGTTCCAGTCGATGAGATGTGGTGTGTTTTCAGACCAGAGGGGAGGGAACCTGTTTGGTTTCCAGTTCGGCGGATTCCTGCTCTGGTTCCAGTGGTTCCAGAGCGTCTCCACTGGCTTGTTCTTCAGCAGTGTGAGGGTCATCCTGAACAAACACACCAATCACAAGGAACAAGAGTGAGTACTCGGATTACTTTTTTGCAGTTGACTTTACATTTCAACAATGTACGCTAGAGGGGGTCGGACCAGAAATGTTTTTAAGCTTCTTCTTGCCCCTTTTGAACATGACAGAAACTATTTGAGAATTATTATTTTTTATATCTTGAAAGTTTTATTTTTATTTTGCTTCTGTTTGAGATAATTATTATTATTACTATTATTATTGTTTGTTTTGTTTCGAACATGTTCAATAAATTGACAAATAAATACATTAAATGTTTTGCACTGTTACTTTTTAATGAGTAACTTGATTAGAGACAACAATTTCCCATTATTTTCGTCGTTAACAAAGTTTTTATAAGCTGCCGAAATGAATGACTGACAGGCAAGTAGACAAAAGTGCAGCAAGCATTTTGTCCACATGTCAGTTTTTGTTTTACTATCCTGTATTTCTGATTGTGTGTTTTAGCCCTTAGTTGCATATTATGGCACGGATTGATATCTCCTACAGTTTCCACAAATGTAGCTTGCTTTCAAAATAAGCTCCAGCTTTTTTTAGGAACAGAATTTTCTGACATTCATTGAGAAGAACTCCCTTTAAACTCACCTTTAAAGGCTGAATTGAACGTGTTTAACATCATGTGCTGCTCTTTAATAAGTCATTGCACCTGTAGTATTAAGCTCTGCTGTCTAACTGAGAGAAACAGCCGTTAAACCAGAGTCCGTTCATAAAATTAGTCGTTTTAATCCCGATATTTAACATCAGATACAAAGAAATAAACTGGCGATTAAAATGATTTCACAGCTTCTTTATAATCAGGAGGAGGTAAAGTTAACTTTGGCTTTATTTAAATCACTCAGAGCTTTTAGATGTGTTGAGTTCTGACAGATAAACGCGTTAATGTCTGAAATCAACGGGATTTTCACAGCATGTTAGTTCCCCTCTTGCAGTTTGTGTGTGTGTAAAATGTGTGTGTGGGTCTTACCGTCACCCAGGGGTGAGAGAGGACTTCCTCTGCGGTGAATCGAGTGTCAACGTTCACCTGCAGCATCTGACTAATCAGCATCTGAGGAACAGGTCATGTGACTGTTACCAGGAAGCAGTAAATGTTGAAGCAACTAATTTATTACTCGAAAAACACCATTCAACCTTTATTACTCAGGGTTTTTAGTCAACCAGACCAACCTACAGTACAGCATTATTTATTAACATAAACGTTGACTTTATTTAACTTTCTGTCTGTTTGAGTGATCCGTACCTTGGCTGGGAGGCTGATGTCGTCCCAGTCCGGAGACGGAAACTCCAGCTTCCCTCGGAGGATCTGATCAAACAACTCCTCCTGCACGTTGTTCTCACTGAGGAGCGGACGTGGAAAAATAACAACCAAATAATTAGTCAGCAGCATTAGAAACACATCACATTTGTTTTAATATATCAAGGTTACATTCTGGGGGAAAGCAAACCAGAGCTGAACCAATTTCTAACAAAATAACTGTAAATTATCAACGTCTATTATAGCTAGACGATATGGATTATCAATTATCACAATATTTTTGACCAAATACTTGATTTTGTAAAGATATTATAGGGTTGACTATAAGTGCTTTTGTAAATATTTAGACCCAGAGAATTGTTATCAATCGTCATCAGTAACGCGGAGAAAATAACAATAAATATAAGAAAATGACATACTTTTACTGCAATTCAGCTTTAAAAACCAGAAGAATACAACACTTATGATTAGGGATGCACGATATTGGTTTTTTGAAACCGATACCGATAACTTCCTGCTTCTCAAGACCAATACCGATAACAAAAAATGTTTTACGCCACTAATTATTTTAACGCGATTAACGCATGTGTATTTTTTTTCCTCGGCCGCCCCGTAGTTTCAGAGCGCATCGAGTTTAAAATACCATCTACAAGCTGATGCTGACAGCCCCGCTCCTGCCGCCCGCTTGTGGCAGACCACACTTCCACGCTCACCGGCAGGCACCGACTGGCTGTTGGGAGGACCGGGAGGGTGTGTGTATGTGTGGCCCGAGGGAGCGAGAGAGAGACCTTACGTGCATTGTTGTTGTTAGCATCTGGTGCTAGCTAGCTGCGCTAACGGATATAAGGAGCTGTTTAAATGAAAACGGAGGAGCGACATTTCGCCACAACTGCGCCGAGCACTTGACTTTATGCAGGAAGCCAGACAGTGGGACATTGTACGAGAAGTCAGCACACTCAGCACGGATAGTGCCCCTCATCCCAATCCACCCACACTGCAGTATTTTTTTTCTTTTTTTTACCCAAAAAATATATTGTATATTATCGGGGCTATTAATACTGTTATCGGGTTTATCGGGATGACGTCATAATTCCTAATATCGGACCGATAATTATCTGGCCGATAATTATCGTGCATCCCTACTTATGATACATACGTTTTAAGACCTATGTAGTTTACTCCCGGAACACGGTGACATCACTATGTAACACTTGCGCTCCTATTGGCTATAGCGCTCCAACACATTGTACGTGATAGGCTAAGGGGTGGGACATCTCTTAGGTGTTAACCAATCACAACAGAGTCGGCCAGCTAACCAATCAGAGCAGACTGGTTTCAGACAGAGGGTGAAAAGAGGTGCTGCAGCACAGGCAGTATGAGAACAAGAGCTTTTTGAACATTAAAGCATGGAGACATGTCACAGTAGAGACACTGACTTTATTTAAACTGACCTTCTGAAAGGAGGGAATCCACACAGCAGGATGTAGGTGATGATCCCCGCCGCCCATATATCCACCTTCAGACCATAACTACACACACACACATACAAGATGTGATATTTAATTTATAAACCTTTATTTCCACACACTAACAAACACTAACATCTGTCTCTGTCTCACCCGGTCTCTGCGATGATCTCTGGAGCGACGTACGTTGGCGTCCCGCACACCGTGAAGAGCGGCCCCTCCAGGACCGTCGCTAACCCGAAGTCCCCGAGCTTCAGAGACTTAGTGCCGTCTGGGTACTCACACACCTGAGGCACACACACACACACACACACACACACACACACACACACACACACACACACACACACTGTAAGCACACAGTACACGCACACTGACGCTGAAGCAGATAAACAACCTCAAAGAAAACAGCTGAACAGGATTTACTATGCTAATGCTCAAAGAGTGTGTGTGTACCAGCAGGTTCTCTGGCTTGATGTCTCGGTGCACGATGTTCATGCGGTGCAGGTACTTCACGGCTCCTGAGAGATTAAACACCATCGCACTGGAATCCCTCTCGCTGTACTTAGTGGAGGAAGTGATGGCGTCGAACAGATCCCCGCCCTGAGAGAGAGGAGGAGTTTAAATAATGTAATTTTAATGTTGGGCTATAAAGGAACTACAGTACGGTCACATGACTTCACGTCACCACCGCTAAGCTAAAGGCGGCTAATGTTGGGCTATAAAGGAACTACAGCACGGTCACATGACTGCACGTCACCACCGCTAAGCTAAAGGTGGCTAATGTTGGGCTATAAAGGAACTACAGCAAGGTCACATTACTTCACGTCACCACCGCTAAGCTAAAGGTGGCTAATGTTGGGCTATAAAGGAACTACAGCACAGTCACATGACTTCACGTCACCACCGCTAAGCTAAAGGTGGCTAATGTTGGGCTATAAAGGAACTACAGCACGGTCACATGACTTCACGTCACCACCGCTAAGCTAAAGGTGGCTAATGTTGGGCTATAAAGGAACTACAGCACGGTCACATGACTTCACGTCACCACCGCTAAGCTAAAGGTGGCTAATGTTGTGCTATAAAGGAACTACAGTACGGTCACATGACTTCACGTCACCACCGCTAAGCTAAAGGCGGCTAATGTTGGGCTATAAAGGAACTACAGCATGGTCACATGACTGCACGTCACCACCGCTAAGCTAAAGGTGGCTAATGTTGGGCTATAAAGGAACTACAGCAAGGTCACATTACTTCACGTCACCACCGCTAAGCTAAAGGTGGCTAATGTTGGGCTATAAAGGAACTACAGCACAGTCACATGACTTCACGTCACCACCGCTAAGCTAAAGGTGGCTAATGTTGGGCTATAAAGGAACTACAGCACGGTCACATGACTTCACGTCACCACCGCTAAGCTAAAGGTGGCTAATGTTGGGCTATAAAGGAACTACAGCACGGTCACATGACTTCACGTCACCACCGCTAAGCTAAAGGTGGCTAATGTTGGGCGTGATGACGTTTAGGGAGTCATTCCCTGGTTTTAGGACTCATTCCTGCACCACTCTATTCCCTAAAGGTAAACAGGAAGTAGAAGAGGACGCACCTTAACGAGCTCCATGACGAGGAACAGCTGACTCGGCGTTTCGTCCACCTCGATTAACTCGATGATGCTCGGGTGGCGAACTCGCCGCAACACCGACACCTCGTTTTCTATCAGGTGCTCCTGAACACACACACACACACACACAGTTATAGTGACATTTACTCTGTCTTATTTTGAAATACAATCAAATATATAAACATATTAATATAAATGAGTGTTACCTTCCCGCAGCAGCGAGCTTTATCAATAATCTTCAGGGCGTACTCCTGTCCCGTCGCCCTGAAAATCAAACAAATGTACATCAATCTTTACAAAAATTCAATTTACATTAAAGTCACTAGGGTGATATCAACTCATTTATCACATATCTGTTGAATTTTTAATAATAATTTGTACAGAAATGGAACGATGCGATTATTACCGTCTACTTTCATTTTGTGTTTGAATGAAAAATGTGAATTTAAGTGTTAAAACATTGACTATAACACAAGTTACGTTAATCCTCTGCATCTGATTTCGAAATGTGTTTTTGCTTTTATCACCTACCATATGTTAGGCGAGTCAGTGTAACCTTTTTTTACAGATAAACAACGACTTCCTGGTAAAACACCTCTGATTTCACGTGTTTTTAATAACAAATTGAAAAGCCATAAATGAATACAGTAAGTTGGATGTTTATTTATTTTTAAACGCCCCTCTTGTTGCTCTCACCTCTCGACACACTCCTTCACCACGGCGAAGTTTCCGTCTCCGATCACTTTCCCCACTTTGTACTTGTCGTTGATGACGGACGAGGAAACGGAGCGATTACCGTTCACTGTGAGGAAGAGACGGCGACATTTTCAGTCTTTAATATCTACTTTTATATTCCAGATTTTAAAAAACACACTAATATTGAACACTGGCTTCCAACACACTTCAGATTCAGGATCATTCAAGGTCATTGAATACAGATTTTCAAGGCCCCCATCTACACTTACGGAGCGTCCACACAGCAGCGTGCGTTGACGCTTGGAGGTGGGCGTATCTGAAGCTTGGGGATTTTTTGCGAGCAACACGACCAACAACCAATCACATGAATCTCCCGCCCCCGACATACAAAGCAATAGCAATGTTAAAACGAAGTAAACTGGATATAAAATCCCCAAACAGGCGAAAACCTACCAGATTCACCCACTGTCTCTGCCACCTCCCTCCATGCCTCGCTCCTCCGGTTTGTATCCCGGTAGATGAACAGAGACTGATCATACAGCACCGGGTGATTCTCTACCGCTATAATGAATTTTCCCTCAATTTTTTTGAATATGAGGAAATGACCTGCGTAGTCTCTCCCAGCATACACGCGGTTTGATTGGCTAGCGCTTGTACTGTCAGATTTGAATAAACGGGATTTCATTGGCTGACGCCTCCGTCGAGGCGTCAAAAGTTGAACATTGCTCAACTTTTGACGCCAGCTACGCTCCACGTCGCTTCCCAAAATGAATTTCGGCTAAAAGTGACGTCACCCCATTCAAAGTGAATGGGCAGAAGCGTTGGAAGCTTCAACGCACGCCGCTGTGTGGACGGGCCGTTACTGATTGTAAGAAATCACCAAACACACACACTCAGATGAACACACACACACTCGCACACACACCTTCCAAAGTGTTGTCTTCAGGCTGCTCAGATTCTCCGTTAACGTCTGTGGAGGAAGAACGACGAGGCGAGACCTGGAGAGGAACATCAAGAAGATTTTTTTTTGAGTGAATTTTGATGATAGAAAATAGTGTATTTTTATAGCTTAGACGTCTAAAAATGTATGATTTTACACCAATTAATAATAAGTAAATGACCTTGAGGCTGCGTCGGGCCCCGGGGCTCGTGGGGGAGGGGCTTGTTCTGGAGGACCGCCCACTTGGCGCCTCATTGGCTACACACGAGAAGAGGAAGCATCTGATTGGTTAACATAATCTTTAATATATAAACAAACGGAGCATTTTAGGAGTTTATAAGAGAAGTGTTTGGTACCTGGAGACGTAGCCCTGGGGAGGCCTCCTCTGGGGGGGGTCTTAGGGGAGAAGCCCGAACTGCTAGGGGTCTTGGGAGTTGTAGTTTTTGGAGGGACAGGGGGACGTGACACCTTTGTTTTGCACTCTGGGGAGAAAGAGAGTTATCATATTGAATGGTGGTTAGTTTCTGTTATTAAAAGTATAAAGTAAAGTGTGTGTGTGTGCGTGTGTGTGTACGTGTGTGTCTCACCGTTTACAAACGCTGGTGTTTTGATGCAGTGTGTGAGCACAAAGTCGTCCTGAGCGTAACGAAACTTCTCCGGCCCGCAGGCCATGAACACATCGTCGTCCCCGAAGAAATCCTGCAGACAGGTCAGCTACACACACACACACACACACATATTTGAGTACATGTGACATTTACTATTTTCTCCTTCATCTCGCACTTTAGTTTGTCCTTGTCTTCACCTCTCACTCCTCACATATTTACTCAGCGCTTCCAGAACGTGTGTGTGTGTGTGTGTGTGTGTGTGTGTGTGTGTGTGTGTGTGTGTGTGTGTGTGTGTGTGTGTGTGTGTGTGTGTGTGTGTGTGTGTGTGTGTGTGTGTGTGTGTGTGTGTGTGTGTGTGTGTGTGTGTGTGTGTGTGTGTGTGTGTGTGTGTGTGTGTGTGGTGTGTGTGTGTGTGTGTGTGTGTGTGTGTGTGTGTGTGTGTGTGTGTGTGTGTGTGTGTGTGTGTGTGTGTGTGTGTGTGTGTGTGTGTGTGTGTGTGTGTGTGTGTGTGTGTGTGTGTGACGAAAGATCTTGTTACTAGATGGCTTGTTACCATGGTAATTACACTGAATGCAATGTCAATGTGTAAGTGTGTGTCCTCCCTTCGTCCTTTCAGTTTGTGCAGCCACTTCAAGCAGCGGGACAGAAACCCCATCACACACACACACACACACATTGTTTCATTCATTGAGTCTGAAAGCCGTCAGAGGAAGACAGACAGAATAAAAGCCCTCGTTCTGATGCACTGCCTTCAAAATAAGAGCCTTTATTTAGAGTACACCCTTTTTTTTACACGGTCTGTTCTAATAATTAATGTTGTTCTTAATTAAATATTAAAAGGGTGGAAAGATAACATTTTCATGCATGTGTTGAAGATAAAAAGATTGTAATACACTCAAATTAATGTTATAATGTAATGAATGCTTTTATTTTGAAGGCAGTCTATGCTAAAAATGTCTTTCACTTTTTCAAGGCCGATTACACGGCAACATCCGACATATGCAAACAGGATTATTGTGTATTTGTGTGTGTCTCTCTGTGTGTGTGTGTGTGTGTGTGTGTGTGTGTGTGTGTGTGTGTGTGTGTGTGTGTGTGTGTGTGTGTGTGTTTTAATCTGCGATGCATTCACTGCAACAGCCAAAAATCAGTCACACCGATGCCCGAACAAGCGCTCTGCTGTCTCTTCTTCAGCTCAACACCGTCATTGTGTCACAGCCGACAGCCTTATCTGTAACTTCAAAGAGTTTGTGTGTGTGTGTGTGTGTGTGTGTGTGTGTGTGTGTGTGTGTGTGTGTGTGTGTGTGTGTGTGTGTGTGTGTGTGTGTGTGTGTGTGTGTGTGTGTGTGTGTGTGTGTGTGTGTGTGTGTGTGTGTGTGTGTGTGTGTGTGTGTGTGTGTGTGTGTGTGTGTGTGTGTGTGTGTGTGTGTGTGTGTGTGTGTGTGTGTGTGTGTGTGTGTGTGTGTGTGTGTGTGTGACGTTTAAATCCACAGTCCTTTTTACAGCTTTAAAGACACGTTTCACTAAAAGTACCAAAGATTAATCTTCAAAAGAGACTGAACTCAGTGTCCGAACACTTCAAGATGAAAATTACATCTTAAACTCTTTTAAGGAAATCAGCCTGATATTTACAAATAATCCAGTAGGAACTTTTCAAAAAGTGAATTTATATGTAATTGATTTGCATACCTATTGTGTGTTGTCTGATTCTACTTCACGGTCTACTGTGTATTTTCTACTTTTAATTCTATTTTGTGATGTTTAAATTCTAGTATTGTTTATTTCTACTCTTTAATGTCTACGTATGTGCAATGCCTGGTTTTGTTTTGTTGTTTTTTTTGCTGCTGCAGCGCAAACATTTCCCAAATTGAGATCAATGAAGGTTATTAGTCGTATTGCCTGCTTCCCGTCCAGCGTGTAGAGCCTCTTCACGGTGCCAGAGTCCAGTTTGATGGCCTCTGTGATGTCGGCGAGGACCTGATTGAAGCTGTGCGCCGTCTTCTTGTTCAGGAGGATCCTCACGGCCTTACGAGGCTTCACTCCGCTCCGGATCACCGTCACCAGCTTGGGTTTGATGAAGTCTTTGCTCTCTCTGCTCTCTCGGCTCTCTCTGCCCTCACGGACATCCGGACGGTCCCTGGAGGGGCCGGCGCCGCCCGCTGAGACCCCCGCGGACACAGTGGAGGGTCGAGAGGAAGAGGAGGAGGGGCCGGTGGCCACGCCCGGTTTCCAGCTCTGGACGGAGATCTTGGTGTAGTCCACTTTGCGGTACGGCTCGTTGGAGGCGCACACGTAGCACTCGCCTGAGGGAAGGGGGAAGACGTTGTATTAGTGGAGATTTGAAAAAAGTAGAAAGACATAGACTAAACAAAAAGGTGATAAATGTATCAAATGGCAAAAGAATTGTAAAATAAACAAAAAAGGGTACAATTTGCAATAAATATTGTAAAAATGTAATACAAAAAATAACAAATAATATTCAAATGATACTGTAAACCAAAGAGGTAAAACTTTAATACATATTTAAAAAAAGAACATATGTTATAAATAGCATAACATATAAAGAAATATGGTAAAAATAAGTTCATTTTCTTTTATTACAAATAAAACACAAACTGTATAAATGAAGTTAACAAAAATAGGTTAGAAATTATACATATTAATACATTGAAAGCTGAATATTGTAAACCGGTAAATTAACTAAAAATCCGCGAAATATGGAAATAAAATGGACCAAAATCTTGAGTTTCATAGCCCCAAAGATGTCTTTTAATTACCTCTTGTAAATGTATTACCAAAACATTTGCTTTTAATCTCCTTTGAACGATAGCAGTGGTGCCTCTTTAATATATAATAAATGATGTATATTATTAAAACTATAAATCATGAGATTTCCCTGCAGCCGATCACGCGCACAGTAACTCAGTCATTTCCTGTTTTACCTTATATGGTTACAACGGCTCACCTTCAGTCGTTCCTCTTTTCACCTCACACTAACCTGTCAGCCTGTGTAAACCTCAAAAACACACACACACACACACACTCTTTATCCCTCACACACACTCTGCAGGTAATGTGTGTGTGACCTTGTCTCTCCATGAGCTGACTTTCACTTTGCTATTCAAAACAGCAGGACGGCACTGCTCTGGGTTTTCATTCAAATACCTGACCGACTAGATAAAACACGTTCTGTGTCGACAAGCAACGTGGATACAGGTTCAAAGACAAAGATTGCATTACAAAATGTCCCCAACAATAACACCAGGTATTCAAAAGGGCTGCAACTCAATCTTAGTTTCATTGTGCCAATTACTTCCTAGATTAACTATAATACTAATTATAATAATATATGTGTCCATCCCATCTTCTAAAAGTCCAAAGCGATGTCTTTAAATGCCATTTCGTCACTCAAAACTCAATGATCTTTAGTGTAAAGTGATATAAAAACAGGAAATACCTAGATTTTAGAGGCTGGAAAATCTCACTTCCCCATTTACTCAATAGGACTGCAACTCAATCTTAGTTTCATTGTGCCAATTACTTCCTAGCGCAGTGTTTCTCAAACTGTTTCATACCAAGGACACTTAACCTATACAAAAACACTCACCTGACTCCCCAGATATCCAGAAACAATAGGCCTGCTCTCCACTCCAACAGTACATAACAGCCTACTAATGACAGCTTAACCTTCTCTACATCAAGTTTAGTTTAGTTTAATGTTCACACAATAAAACAATACAAACACAACTACAGGTTATATAAGCATTTAGTTCAAATGCGATTTAAAATGCTCTCAGGTTTTACACCTCTTATTACGGAGTTTATGTCCGAGCCAACAGACTCACAGATCGTTGGCTATAGAGAAATGCAAAATACACCGCATGTAGTACGACACAAACCTCCACTGTGGATTTTCAAAACAAAATACAGTGAAACGTTGGTCGCAGGCCCAACTCGAACTCTCTGAGGTCTAAGCCCTTTTTTCACGTGTTAGGCTCGCCTGGGCTTTTTTGTTGTAAATGCTATTAAAACATGAACCTTGGTGACCATCGGGCTGCCTGCATGGTCTGCCCCAACAACAGCCTCTGATCATCAACAGACTTCATGCAATGCTTCATCTGATGCATATATTACATAATAATCTCTATCTCACTCCTAAAACATCTAGATCTACTTCCAGCACGGATAAATGTTCATAATATACATCCATTGTTTGTTTTATACGCTTCTTGATATCTAAAAAAAAAAACATTGTTTTTCTAGAACAGATTACAAATCGCCTGAAAATGGTACAAACAAGTGGCAACATGTGTGACGAAGGTGTTGCGCTGGGCTTTATCATGCAATCGAACGTGAAACTTAAGCTCGCTCGTTTGCGGAGATATTCCCGCGAGAGTGCGGAAAACTTTAATTACTTGTTTAAAAATGTGAAATATTACCAATATACTCACGGACCACTAGGGGGCGCTCACGGACCACCCTTTGAGAAACACTGTTCTAGACTAACGATAATAATAATAATATATTTGTCCATGCCATCTTCTAAAAGTCTAAATAGATGTCTTTAAATGACGTGTTTTTCAGTCAAAATCCCAAAGATCTTTAGTTTAATGTGATATAAAAAAGTACTAAATATCTATATTTTAAAGCCTCAAAACTGCTTTTTCTGACATATTTGCATGGAAGTTAGTATTAAATGAGTTACAGATTATTATTCTGACAATCCACACAACGGCTAATTGAACAAACGTCTGCAGGAGTTTGTTTAAATCGCTTAAAACATGAAATATTCAGCAAGAAACCCCCAATCTGTCGGTTAAACCTGTCTAAACCCCTGCAGGGGGAAGTTGTAAATGACCAGTTTCCACTTCACGGTCCACTCTGAGTTTATTAATTCCTTTCAGAGCGACGCATCCGTCTTTATTACGTCGTGCAGCTTCCTGGCGCTGATGATCATTAGAGGAAGCAGTCTCACATCAACACTGAGAGTAAGTGCAGTTACTCAGACTGGTCGGACAGCGGGATACCAGTGAAGGAAGGGAAAGACGGCAGGGGAGATAGAATATTTGATACAATGTAAACTCTGCTCGTGAGTCCCTGACTGTCCACATCAATAAGTCATTTAAGAGTGTTTGCCCAACAGAGACGGAAGAGAGGAAGTTTAAGGAGGACGGATCAATCGATAGATAGATCGATGGAGAAAGCGGCAGGAAGGCCTTCAATAATTCAAGGATTCCTTTTTATCTCATTACCCCACAAAGAAGATCCCCTTCCTGTTTCTAGAACTGCATCTTTATATATTAAAAAAAGCTTCTTTTGTGAATATATAACTCCCACTCCTGAAGCATAAAGACTGGAGACAGATAGCAAGACTCCGAAGATATTAACACATTTAGGCAAGTGTATCTTAAAAAATCCAATATTTTAAGCAACAAACTGGCTTTTTTGGAAATAACGTGACCCTTATAAGAGCGGCAATGATTAATCGATTCATCTTTAAGCAAGAAAGCTGATACTTAGCCATATGGATAATTTCTGGATTTAGTGAATTTCTTTGGTTTGACTTGGAAAAAAACAGAGATTTAAAGACATTATCTTGGAATTGTTAACAATTTCCCAACATTGGACCAAATGAAGCAATTAGTCTAGAAAACTAAGTAATAACCAATTAGTTGCAACCCTACCCCTTGATGTAGCTTCATAGTTAGCATACAGATAGTGGTTTTAATCTCAACATGAACAAAAATAAACATGTTTCCAACAAATTGTTTCTGAGTCACCGGTTACTCAAAAGGGCTGCAACTCAATCTTTGTTTCATTGTGCCAATTACTTCCTAGATTAACGATAATACTAATACTAATAATATATCTGTCCATCCGAGTTTAAATAGTGGTTTTGATCTTCTACATGTAAGTAAGAGCAGGAGTACAAATACTGTACAAATACTTTGTTACTGTACTCAAGTACATGTTTCTGGTATCAGTACTTTACTCCACTATTTATTTTGACGACTTTTTACTTTCTACTTCTTACATGTTGAACCCAAATACCTGTACTTTCTACTTCTCACATGTTGAACCCAAATACCTGTACTTTCTACTTCTTACATGTTGAACTCAAATACCTGTACTTTCTACTTCTTACATGTTGAACCCAAATACCTGTACTTTCTACTTCTTACATGTTGAACCCAAATACCTGTACTTTCTACTTCTTACATGTTGAACTCAAATACCTGTACTTTCTACTTCTTACATGTTGAACACAAATACCTGTACTTTCTACTTCTTACATGTTGAACACAAATACCTGTACTTTCTACTTCTTACATGTTGAACACAAATACCTGTACTTTCTACTTCTTACAAGTTGAACACAAATACCTGTACTTTCTACTTCTTACATGTTGAACACAAATACCTGTACTTTCTACTTCTTACATGTTGAACTCAAATACCTGTACTTTCTACTTCTTACATGTTGAACACAAATACCTGTACTTTCTACTTCTTTCATGTTGAACTCAAATACCTGTACTTTCTACTTCTTACATGTTGAACACAAATACCTGTACTTTCTACTTCTTACATGTTGAACTCAAATACCTGTACTTTCTACTTCTTACATGTTGAACACAAATACCTGTACTTTCTACTTCTTACATGTTGAACACTAATACCTGTACTTTCTACTTCTTACATGTTGAACACAAATACCTGTACTTTCTACTTCTTACATGTTGAACTCAAATACCTGTACTTTCTACTTCTTACATGTTGAACTCAAATACCTGTACTTTCTACTTCTTACATGTTGAACTCAAATACCTGTACTTTCTACTTCTTACATGTTGAACACAAATACCTGTACTTTCTATTTCTTACATGTTGAACTCAAATACCTGTACTTTCTACTTCTTACATGTTGAACACAAATACCTGTACTTTCTACTTCTTACATGTTGAACACTAATACCTGTACTTTCTACTTCTTACATGTTGAACACTAATACCTGTACTTTCTACTTCTTACATGTTGAACTCAAATACCTGTACTTTCTACTTCTTACATGTTGAACACAAATACCTGTACTTTCTACTTCTTACATGTTGAACACAAATACCTGTACTTTCTACTTCTTACATGTTGAACTCAAATACCTGTGCTTTCTACTTCTTACATGTTGAACCCAAATACCTGTACTTTCTACTTCTTACATGTTGAACACTAATACCTGTACTTTCTACTTCTTACATGTTGAACTCAAATACCTGTACTTTCTACTTCTTACATGTTGAACACTAATACCTGTACTTTCTGAGAGTTTCTGAGTCCTACCTTCCATCAGTTCGTCCATGCTGGTGATCTTCTTCCCGCCATCTATCGTGTAGATCGAACGAACCCCTTGTGGAAGATGCAAATTATCCGCCAAAGAGCGCGTTAGCTCCATCAGCAGCGCATCGAAGGACCTGAACCGATCACTGGACACCGCGTACACCAAACCCTTGAAGTACCGATCTCCGTTGCGATAAAACCTGACTTTTTTGGCTCGTTTCTCCGAGGTTAGCGTCTGCAGGGTCCTGGTTCTGTAGTAGCTACAATTAGCGCTGTGGGCCGGACTCGGGACCAAACTGCTGGCCCGGGAATTTGGACCGGACCCTCCTCCTCTTCCAGATGTTGTATCATCTCTTTTGGTTCGGGTGGATCGTCCTCGGCGAACTTTGTCGCGTTCGTCAAAGTGCTCCAACTCGAGGGTCTTGCTCAAAGACATGGTGGTGACAAAACTGACCAGAAACGTTCAAAAAGAGTCTCGGCTACACAGGATGCATCGTCCAACAGCGGTAAACAATGACTCCTGTCTTCTGGAACTGCTTTCTTTACACCAAGGGTTTATAGTCCTGGTTCTCCGGCTGGTTGTTGGTGTCACACTTTGTCCCTCAGCGTCCTCTCATCCCTCCATCACTGCCAACAAAAGAGATTACAATCAAATGGCTATTGGACATGATTTCCCTGCAACAACATACACATGTATATCTCTAAATATATTGAATTCAGTATTTAGGAGTACTGAACACATGCTTGCATTTAGTGTACCATCAATTTCCTGCAGGGCCAGCATGAGAATTGTCCATTGATTTTCTGCAGTCAATTAAATGTATCTGCAGCAAGAGACCAAATAGGAGTTTATGCATCACATTATATATCACCTATGTGCTTTTTGTGTCCATCTATATATGATATATTACATATATTTGACATGATAGACCTTCAAATATCTCTAAATATATTGAATTCAGTATTTAAGAACACTGAACACAAGCTTGCATTCAGGTTTACCATCAATACATTTGCTTCCTTAAGCTTTTGCATGTACATTATTAATGTTATGCATTCAAAGCATCATGCAAAACGTGTTTCAAGTGAAATACAACCGTCTTGCTTTAGTGAAATGAAATGTCCTGCAAGGCCAAAGTGAGAAGAATTGTCCATTGATTTTCTGCGGGCACATAAAATGCACCTGCAGCCACAAGCAGAACAGGATCTTGTTCATTCAAATACATAAATAAGTCGATATTTATATGATACACGTTTTTACTTTATCCATCTATCCGCCCTTATAACGCTAAGCTGTGCTGACACACGGACAGGGAGGCACCTACCTAGCAATAATGCCGTTAAACCGGTTTGTTGCTATGGAGGCTTTCTCCTCTCTTACCCGGTGTTGCGTTTAGGTTCCGGTGGATCCAGACAGCTACAACCGAGCCTGCTAACCCGGGATTCAGGGATGATGTGGCGGGGAGGAGAGAGACACCGGACCGGGATGCACGGAGACCGACAGCAGCATGGCGGCTGCAGCAGAGGGAGGAGAGACCGACAGACCGGGTAAACCCCCCCCCTTTCCCGGCCCTCCCCTCTCCTCCCCGGCATACGTGATGATAGACTCCCCCCCCCCCCCCCCCCCCCCCCCCCCCCTTCCTCCATCTCTCTCTCCAGGTCTTTGTCTAGCTCTCTCTTCCTCTCGCTGTCTTTTGTCTCTCCCTCAAATTCAAATTCATTTAAGTTATATCGTCATAATGCAGATAATCAAATATCTTAACCCTATAAACATACAATAATACAGTGTTGGACTACATTAAATTAAATAAAAACAACTATATCTTAAAGTTATTTGTTTTAATTTTTAAATGTAATCAGTGATGGAAAGTACAGTATTTGGAATTACTTTCATTTAATACTACTTTTTTACTTCACTGCATTTATAAGTTACTTTATAAATGCATGTGGTGAAGAAAAACTATTACAATATGATTATTTAATATAGATTAAACCATCCAACATTATACATAAATAACTAAATCCATGAGTGCGTTAATAGATAATTAATTAAATGTGAAGATTTGCTGCTTTTGCTTAAAAATACTTTTTTTCCAGCAAGGAGTCCCTCCTAGTCATTTTAGTCCTTATCCTTTACGGTCATTTTCATAATTGTACTTAAATACTTTTACTGAAGTACCATTCTCGATGCAGTACTTGAAATTGAGTATTTTTACACTGTGGTATTACACATTTTACTCAAGTTAAGACTCTAAATACTTTTTCCACCACTGACTTCATTGTAGAATAGATGAAGCTTTATCCAGGAGATAGTTAGCTTAGCCTTGCTCTCCCTCTGAAGCTAGTAGTAACCGAAACTCTTTACGTACCATTACAAAATAAAATGTGGTCATTGAGCTTAAGGTGACCAGATTTTCTAAATTAAAACCGGGGACATTTTGAGTTTTGCGGTCAATATACCATTAACATATCCAATTTTCTTCACTGTTAAATAAAAAAGGGGGACAATTCTGGTTTAATGTAATTCGAACATTTGAACTGTGGGATACAAACAGAAGGACGATAGCTCATATATGAGACTTCAAAGGTATTTTATTTTGAAACTCTACATCAGATTGTCCTGATTCTCTCTGAGTGACTAGATGGGGTGTCCTGCTATCACCCTGAAGTGAAATAAGTCTTTGATAATTTGACAGTTTTTTATTTATTCTTGTACAAAAACAGAAGGAAGTGAAATAAGTATTTTATTGAAATCCATGAATTGATACTTTCCAGGAGGTAACAGCTAACGCTACTTAGCACCCGGCTAGGAGACAGTTAGCTTAACACAGCATTAAGACTGAAACCAAGAGGAAACAGTAGACGTTGGCCAGGAAATCAGATATGGGCCAAAGCTTTTACTTTAGTTTAAAACGAATCTTGATTTTCTTCACACGATAGCCATAGCCTTGTGAATTCAACTCTAAATCTAGTCCTATTGCCACCATTACTTATATTACTGCAATTATCCATACTTACTCCAACTGTGAGCACAGTACTTCATTATGTTAATACCACTACTACTGTGCTGCTTTACCATGGCTTTATTCATTTGTAACAGTAACAACATCATTATTAATGATTTGAAAATATGTATTATGTTAACAAAAGATTTTAGAAACGATTGGGGGAAAACCTAATAAATAAATAATGACAAATTACTATAATGGTTGAAGTAATAAATAATTCTCCCCCGTTAGTGGACTACATTTTTTATGAAGTTGTGGTGGGCGTAATTCAATGTTTTTTGATGACACCGCTCAGGTTACGGTTTTTAAATGTTAGTTAAATATTGGCTATATTAGATCATTGCAGATATGTATATGGCAGTATTAGTAAATATTTACGTTGACGTAATGTCAAATTTGGTTGTGAAAGGATTCCGTTTCAAGGGACTTTTTAAATATGACAAGAAATAGTCTGGCGCAGAATCGAAAAAACACAATTTGTCATTTTTACTCTTTTATTTAACAAGATATATAGATATTATGTTTATTATAGTTAACATTTTTGACAGTCATCTTAACACAATTGTTTGCGTTATGTATGTGAACACAGTTTATTTTGACCATAAATCATGTATACAATCCAGTTTTTACTCGACGTTTCACCTGCATCCTTTTCTCTTTCTTCTTTCTTTTATATACGTTGTTGAGACACATGGAAGAAGAGACCCCACCCTCCCTCAGTGTATCCAGGGTGGGTGGGGGCGACAGCTGGGACACAAAGCTGCCAAACAGCCCCACCCTCTGCTGTCAAACCAGTCAACCATTCATCCCAACATGACAAGGTGCACGATCCATGATGTTATGTACACACGAACCGTCATAGCATATGGGGGAAAAAATATATAAGCATTAATTCAGACATTCCTGTTACTCATAAGGTGTTTTTAAGTTCTCAGTTGGTTTAAAAGGTTTGGATGGGTTATTTGTGTCTTAATGTTTGTAAATAAATAAATTACTGCATTTTTTTAAAGTCTTATTGAAACATGGCCAGTGCATTATCCAAACCTAACACCAAAAATGATTGATTCTTCTCAACGACTTGTAAAAAAGGTAATTTCCTTATTTGCTTTCTGAGCTATAGTTAACCCAGTTAGATGTTTCCCTATGGTAGCTTTGGTGCAGTTCAACGTCTCACAGAGTGAAGTCAATGATGACTTCCCAAACACTGATTGTTCTTGCCTTTTCCCCCCATAATGATCTCTAAATGAGGATATTATCTGCCAAACTAATATCACTATTGATGTGAGAATCTAGATTATTCAGTCAGTGAGTCTGTAGTGCTTCCTTGTTTGCAGAAAAAATGCAATTGAAGATGTCTAGTGGAGAAAAACACATATGAGTCATTCCAGCATTCGGTGCCATTTAGGTCCCCAACACATTATATCATATATGTTGCCTTTAAAAGTTCTAATGCTTATTTTTAAAAGCTTGGGTTTACATGTGTATTCCCCTCTACCATAAAACAACAATGTTATTTACCCAGGATATTCTAAATTCTAAATAATTACTCTGATCTTAGCACAAGTAGGCCAAATTGCTGCGTCCCAAATCATGTTTGCTCAACTTCTATACAAAATAAATCAAACAAATTCTACATTTTTTTGTTGTTAATTCATTTTTATTGTTTAAAGTTTTATAAAAAGTGTGTGTCCCCTGTTTGAATGTCCCCCCTGTTACTCTTGATTTGAATCCCTCTGGACACGCCCCTTTACTATTCTACTATTTGTATGACTCAAGAAGAAGGATACATTTTGAGCGGGAAAATCATCTTCAAGAAGCAGAGTAGGTATGCACTCTTCCTTCAAGGTTTTTTAAATGTTTTTAAAGAAGTTAACTGTTGTAGTAAAGCATAACATGGCCACCCTGTTATGTTCATTTTGAGTGGAAACTGATAAAAATGCTTACATTTAGAAAATATGGTGAATATATCTATAAAATATATGTTTCTGTTGTCACCAAGAGCTAGCTTGATTATCATCACACATGTAGCAATAGCCAAGTTTAGCATAACATTTCCACCCCGTTACGGCCTGTCCACACGACGGCGTGCGTTGAAGCTTTAACGCTTCTGCCCATTCACTTTGAATGGGGTGACGTCACGCTTTGCCAAACTGCATTGTGGTTCCGTCGCTTCGCTTTGCTCGCTTCAAAAGTAGAGCAATGTTCAACTTTTGAAGCTTCGACGGAAGTGTCAGCCAATCAAATCATATGCCAGTACAAGCTCTAGCCAATCGAACCGCGTGCTTGTGTGTCCGGGGCGGCAGATCCATGTGATTGGTTGTTGGTCGAGTTTCAGACACGCCCACCGGCAAGCTTCAACGCACGCCGCCGTGTGGACGCTGCGTTACCGTCCACCCTGTTAATATTGTTCACAGTAACAGGACACACAGTAACGGGGGATGTTAAATGGCTAGATCAGGGGTGTCAAACTCGAGCCCTCGACTTCATTTTATGTGGCCCTGCAAGAGCTCTGAAAGAATATAATATTTAATATACGGTTATAAGCACGTTGCCCATAAACTACATGTCCCACAATGCATCTCATTTTGTGACGTGCGCACTGAAGAGACTTGCAATTATTTGCTCTAAACTTCTGCTTTTCAGACGTATTTAATTATGAAGTTATTACCCTATCAGATAATAATCCAATGCAGAGGCAATAATGTAATATAATACATTATTTTATATATGTGATATATTTATATATAGTCTTAAAGTTTTGCAGTGGCTTTTAATACTAGTTGAACATAACATTTTGATATTTGTATGTGTTTTACATGTTTCTAGTTATTGTGCTTTTTATCTTGTTTTAAATTATTATGTTATTTTATGTTTGTTCCCTGTGCAGCGCTTTGATCAACGGAGGTGGTTTTAATTGTGCTATAAATAAAGATTGAGATTGAAAGTTACAACCGGCCCTTTGAGTGCAACCATAATGCTGATGTGGCCCACGATGAAATTTAGTTTGACCCCCCTGGGATGATTAACTATTTCCAGCATGTGTTATGTATTGTTTGTTTAATATGCATATATGTTATATATAGTCTTAAATGATATGATATAATGGTATGAATGTATTTATCAGGAAATGGCACCGTTGTCTAATGCAGAAAAGCAGCGACGCTACAGGTCACGAAGGGATTCAGACAATGAAAGAAGGACAAGTGGAAGAAGGGAACAAAAGAAAGTGTCAGACCTCAGTGAAAGAGGAAGGAGAGTACAGAGAAAGAAGTGGCAAGAAGGAAGAAAAAGCTTAGGGATAAAGCAAGATGCAGCGTAATGACCACTCCACCTCGAAGTCGAGACAATCCCCTGGATGCAGCACAACAAGGGCCCTCAAGGTTAGAATAAAGTTGAGGGTTAAATGCTTTGGGCTTTGACTCCTTCACATGCAATCTAATTGGGTACATAACTGAACTGCATGCATAACAAAATGGATGGTCCTACAAGGTGTATTACATTTCTTTGTGTTTTGTTTTCTAAACACAGCTTCCTGTGGCACATCCAGACCCAAAGGACTGGTGAGTACAATTCAGTTTTTATCTTGTATTTAAAAAAAGATTCTTAAAAATAAATTGTAAGAAAATGGCACCATGTAATTTCTGTGTGTTTCAATTAAAAGATAATCACAAACTGTTCATGAATATAAGCAGATTAATTAAAGGTATAGGAAGTGTCCACCAGTGTTACAAATTGGTTCAAAAACAGCAGCTTATTTTATTAAGTGTTGAATAATTAATATATTTTTTAACGTATTTTATTTTCCATGTATTATACTCAACTGGTAGCAGCAGTAATGTTTCGTATCATCACCCACATGGTGCTTTAGAAAAGATCATTCTTGAACATCTTTTACACCAAATATAATTTAAAAAAATGTGATTTCATAAAAAAAATTCCCACGGTGAGCTTAAAGAGTTCACAACCTGTTTATCGATTATCGTGACGTCTTTAAATGCAACATCCAGAAACAGATCTTTCTTTATTGATGTTTTATTGATATAGATGACGGTAACATGAAAACATCCAACATTTACTGAATGAAGCCAAACCAACATGAAGGTAAAATACATGAAGAGTGAATGAGCGAAAACATAGGTTGCCATGGTTATTAATTAATCTAAATCACGTTGTTTTTATTGTCCAATTTAGGGAATATTAATTCAACGGGTTTGGGTGGTTTTAACAATGAATGGCCTTTATCCGTTTTTGCACATTAGCTCTTCACATGTAACATGGGATATTAAATCTGCATTTTGTGTATGAATACTTCAGATTATATACATCTGAAATTCTCAAACCTTAACTGATTTTTTAAACAATATTCAGTATTTCTAGTGATTCATTGAGTACTTATTTGAAAAAATGCTTAACGTGATTCAACAGTTTTTGTAATACCTTCTATACAGTATAGCTACATTTAAAAAAAAAAAACGATTAAAAGTGATGCAGATAAACAATTAAAAGTCAAAAAATACACTTACACGTCAAAAAAAAATTACGATCACAGACACATTTTCAAAATTCAAGACAAACAATTTGATTATGGAATAAAGACACATCTAATGCTAATATGATTAATGATTGCATCCCTACAAACAATTCCAACCTGTGCACACGCGTTACAGCATAAAGGAGACGCTGCAGGAAGCTCAAAACACGACGGAGACCAGGGGACACTAAGAGTGACGCACACAGCTGGGAGACCAGGGGACACTAAAGAGTGACGCACACAGCTGGGAGACCAGGGGACACTAAGAGTGACGCACACAGCTGGGAGACCAGGGGACACTAAAGAGTGACGCACACAGCTGGGAGACCAGGGGACACTAAAGAGTGACGCACACAGCTGGGAGACCAGGGGACACTAAAGAGTGACGCACACAGCTGGGAGACCAGGGGACACTAAAGAGTGACGCACACAGCTGGGAGACCAGGGGACACTAAAGAGTGACGCACACAGCTGGGAGACCAGGGGACACTAAAGAGTGACGCACACAGCTGGGAGACCAGGGGACACTCCACGGTCCCTCAGATCCACCGCAGCCGGACTCCTATCCATTCCCACATCCACACTCTGCAGCTTTGGGGACAGAGCCTTCTCAGTGGCAGCTCCTCGGCTCTGGAAGTCCCTCCCCCAAGATCTCCGTGACTCTGAGTCCCTCACAGTCTTTCAGTCCCGCCTCAAAACACATCTTTTCAACTCTGTCTACCCATAAGCCCCCCCCCCCCCCTCTCAATCAACTTCCTCTTGACTGCCTTTTTATTTTTTACTTACTTGTTTGCCTGTCCTTGTTTGTCTACCCTCCCTCATACTGTAAAGCGTCTTTGAGTTGTGAAAAGCGCTATATAAATAAAATGCATTATTATTATTATTATTACTAAAGAGTGACGCACACAGCTGGGAGACCAGGGGACACTAAAGAGTGACGCACACAGCTGGGATGGAGCGCTTGGTGACGTTCAGGATGATAAAGCCGAACAACTGTCTCTGTTGTTGGAAACTTCCCTAAAATGTTTTATGGTCTTATTTTAACAATGTGATCACATGACTCCTTCTGATGTCACTGCAGATCTGCTGTAATCTGAAAGCTTAGATACAAGATATCTTGTTACGGTGGATATATGTATATGGATGATAGTGTTGAGGATTAAAGAGTAGATGAAGGAAGAGCAGCTAAAGTCTGTAATGCATTATTTACTTTTTCTAAAGTTAAGGCCAACTCAGTTTCTCTGTATTTGGTCATAGCTAGAATCTAAACACACAGATGTAGATAAAGGAAAGAGCAGCTAAAGTCTTTAATGCATTATTGCATTTTTTTCTAAAGTCACGGCACACACAAGCTTAGTTTTCTCTGTATTTGGACATAGCTAGAAGTCCTGCAAAACTACACACGACATGAAATGTTGAACCTTGTTCACCCCTCCCCCCGAATACAGGTAAAGATATTAAATCATTTAAAAATCATAGTGAAAATAATAAAAGTTAATGCTTTAAACGTAACTGAAAAAATACAACCTATTTACAACCCAAAAACATATAAAAACGAAAAGGCCTGGCTTCAAATCTAGTCGATTTTAAAAAAGCGCTATACTCTCGTCTCTTGAGAGTTGGGAATGTTTCTAAAGTCGTAGCATGTTTTTGGTTGTTTTGTCTTTATTTGTATTTGTTATTTTTTTCGTAAAAATAACAAGCATTTCTTGTGGGAATTACGCTTATATTACAGAAGCTAGGTTATACTGTACATTTACATATCATTGAAATTATGCCTTTGTCCAAAGCGACCTACAATAAGTGCAGTCAACAACCAAGATACAAACCATTGTTAATGCAATTGGATTAATAAGCAGCCATTCTATGTCAGTGGCAAGTCTTTTTTTATTATTACTTATTTACTTATTTGCATATTTAAGTCTTTGTACTGAAGTGACAGGATATTTCCGTCACAGTGCTTGCGTTGACGACCCTTCGTCAATAGAAAAGGCAAAGAAACTAAACTTCATCATGCGACAAAATGACTTCTTTACAAGGCTGTAATCGATCAGCTGTATCACTGTGTACCTCTTGACTGGATCAACATCACATGTCACTTATTGGACACTTTTACCGAAAGCAACTTACATACATCAATATACATCTATACTGTGGGCAAACCCTACAGGAGCCATTTGGGGTGAAGTGTCTTTCCCAGGGACACCACGACATGCAGACTGCAGTGGGACTCGAACCTACTCTCTCTATTCCACCTCCCACATGTCATTAGCAAAACAAGGCAAAAGACTGTGAGTTCTTGGGGACAGTGTGAAGACCAACTGCGGGATAGAGCGGCGCGTTGAACGTTGTTTTAAAGGTATGGAGGCGGGTCCGAATGTCGGAGGAAACCCTGTAGAAAGACAGATTGCCGGCCGGCCAATCCAGATACACCCCCACCCGACTGGAGCGTGAATGATGTGAAGTCACACTGACTTTCTCTCCATCGCCCGTAACAAAACAACCATCATTGGAGCAAAACAGACACCAGGACTTGTCGTTGCTTTCCAGTTTGCCATCATGCCCTTCCCTGCCAATGGATTTGTACGTTAATCCAACCATGAAGGGCTCCAACACCTCCATCTCCCAGTAGGAGCGCCCGTCGAGAGCTTGTTCACACAACACCTGTTGGCAGGTAACAAACCTTTCCTCATGATCGGGATGCGGCTGCTCGACTTCAACCCAGGTCACCTTTCTGTTCCCTTCAGAGAGAAGGAGGTTCTTGTGGACTGTGTTGGGGTCCAGAGTGAGCTCACAGGCATCTGAAGGTAAGAAAACACTTTACTTTGGTAGTGTAGATTGCAGAATAAGTACCTTACCTTCAGGACTATTTGCAATATATTACCGTGATCAGGACAATAACCAGATATCCAGGTTTTTCACAAATACTTACATTTCTTTAGTCCATCTATCATCCGGTGACTTCCACCATGTTCAAGACTGTAAAGAAACATTTGGGTTCAATCTTTCAGACAAAGAACAACCATTACACTGACACCTTGTTGCCTAGTTTTACTGTATATGACGCAGTTTTACTTGAATTTAGGGTAACCTTGAGTCGTTTTCCATACATCTCACTATTGTATTTGTAAAGGTATGCCACCATGATTCCTCTCTCAGTTCAGTAGAAAAGATATCTGGTGCTCTTACGGGAGTTTGCTGAGCTTGTATTGTGTATTTTCCTTCAGCTCAGACATCAGCTTCTCCCCAGAGTCTCCCAGATTGTTGTAGCTCAGGTCCAGCTCTATGAGATGGGAGGGGTTGGACTTCAGAGCTGAAGCCAGATCAGTGCAGCCTTTCTCTGTGACCTGACAACCTGACAAACTGAGAACACACAGGGTTTGGTTTGTTAGCATCCAGGTTTGATACTGGTCGGTTCACATTCCTTGCTATTAGTCCTGAAGTCAAATCTAATGGGAACAGGGTTCTATTCATTATACTGCCACGGGTTTGCCTTAACATGCATTTATTCCACGGCTTAGTTGAATACTCTATTCTGATTGGTCAATTTGGACATTTCAGAGGTTAACACTCGATAATGACCATTGCTAAGGACGCTATCGGTCCCTTGCAGACAAACGGACGCAGAAGGTATGAATTGTCCTTTAGACAGAAGGAAACATTAGAGCACATTTCTTTGTAAACTTCCAGGAAATACCTCAGCCTTTCGAGTCTGCAGCCTGCATTGGACAGTCCGTCACAGAGCAGCTTGACTCCTGAGACTTTCAGGTCATTGTTGCTCAGATCCAGATCTCTTAGAGGCGAGTAGGGGAACTTCAGACCAAAGGAAAGATGTTTCACCCATTCTTCAGTCACTTTGCAGTCTGCGAGGCTAGCGGTGGACAAAAGGGTTTCAATAATGCAAGAAAAGTTGCTACTTTGTGAAGGAATACGTAAAAAAAAATAGATAAACTTACATGGCCTTCCTGCTGATCCTCACTGCTGGTATCAGCCTCCTCCTGCCTTCGTCTGATGTGTTGAAGCTTTTCAATTCTAACAAATCCAGCTGGTCTTTTGATACCTGCAGCATGTAGGCCAGCGCAGAGCAGTACAGAGGAGTCAGCTCTGTTTTTGAACGATCGGACTTCTTGAGATATTCCTGAATCTCATCTTTGACTTTATTGTCTCTCATCTCGACCATGCTCTGGAAGAGGTTGATGCAACTCTCCGGAGAAAGGGCCTTTCTTCTGAGGGCTTTAAGATGCGTCAAGATCTTCTTGTCGGTATCTTGGCTCAGGTCTGGCGATGTCAGGAGACCCTCGAGGACTCTGCGGTTTGGTTCTACCAGAAGGCCAAGGAGGAATCTCAGGAAGAAGTCCAGCTGGCCGTTCTGCTCCTCCAATACTTTGTCGACTGTCATCTTCATAAGATCGTATAAGGTATGTTGTTGGTCCTTCCAGTCGAGGAAGTTGCCCAGTTCTTTTGTATTCTTGCTTATGAAACATTCATAAACAAAAAAGGCTGCGAAGAACTCCTGAATGGTCAGGTGCACAAAGAAGAAGACCTTTTTCTGGGAAATGACATCTTCTTCCCGAAGAACCGTGGAGCAAAATCCAGAGTAGATGGTCGCCTCTTGTAGGTCAATGCCACAGTCTTTAAGGTCTTCGTCATAGAAGATGATGTTGTTATTCTGCAGCTGAACGAATGCAAGTTTGCCGAGTTTCAGAAGAAATTCCTTCTGTGTCTTCAGAAGTCTCTCTTTGTTTCTCTCTGTCTTCTTGTCATACTTTCTGCTGCTGCGTTTTGTTTGGGCAAGCAGGTAGTGCGCCATCATCTCTGTCAGGGTTTGCGGAGTTTGTGCTTTCTCGTCTCCCGCAAAGATCTCCTTGAATAATATGCCAGAAATCCAGCAGAAGATGGGGATCTGGCACATGATGTCGAGAGTCTGCGAAGAGCGGATGTGCGAAATGATCTTTTCAGGAAGGTTCACGTCATCTCTAAATCTCCTCCTGAAGTATTCCTCTTTCTGCGAGTCATTGAAACCTCTTATCTCCGTCACCATACTGACATACTTTGCAGGGATCTGATTGGCTGCTGCTGGACGGGATGTTATCCAGAGGTTCGCATTGGGAAGGAGGTTTCCCTGAATGAGGCTTGCTAGGAGATTACCAACAGATGTTTCTTCAGTGACCGATTTAACCGGCTTGTTCTCAAAGTCCAGTTTAATTCTGCTTTCATCCAGGCCATCCAGGATCACTAAAACCTTGGCTTTGTCTAAAACCTCTGACTCTTTCAAATGTTGAAGTGCAGGGTTAATATCAGTCAGAAGCTTGAGCAAGCTTTTGTTACCTCTAATCAAATTCAGCTCTCGGAAAGCAAGACTGAAAACAAACTCAAAGTCCTGGTTTGCTTTTCCCTCGGCCCAGTCAAGAATGAACTTCTGCACAGAGAACGATTTTCCAATCCTTGCGACGCCCTTCGTCAGGACTATTCTGCGGGTCGTGTCTTGGGGAAGAACATGTCTAAAGATGTCATTGAGATGGACTGTATTTACAGAAGACGGTTGTCTTTGTCGTCTGAACGAATGTTCTTCATGTGGCCCTTCACTCTCTCCGGTGCTGATGATGAGTTCAGTGTAGATGCTGTCCAGGGAGCTCTCTTGGTCGCCGTTACCTTCAGATGTCTTCGCAAATTTCCTCAGCATTTCATTTCTATGATTAGTCTGTATTTTTAAAAGATGGCTGCCCCCTGTAACAGTAAGATAAATGTGCAATTCCAGTACCGATGTTGACATATTAATCTAAGTAGGGCTGCACGGTTAAGGACAAAATGCTAACAACAATTGATTCGACCAATATTGAGATTACCAGTAATTGTCAGGATTATTCATTGATTTTAGTGACAGAATATTTTAATTGCACTTTCACATTTCTATATATACAGAGCACTGCTTTCAGTTTCACATTGCGCTAGGATCTTGATTTTTTTTATACATTTAACTTGTTTGTTTAACTTGATATGCAGCTGCGTTGTCTCTGAGTAAACCAAAGTATTATATTCAGAATCAGAATACCTTTATTAGTCCCACAGGCAGGGGATTGTGTTCCAGGAAGCCAAAATCCTATTTGTGATTAGTTGCGATATAGTATTTTTTCATACATAAGTATTCAAACTTACCAGGGTCTTCCTCAGCTTCTCTCTGTGGTTCAAGATCTTTTTTAGGTTTCTTTCTAACTGGCTCCTCGGTTAGCTCGCTGTAGGGTGAAAGTGTAGTATCAGATACGGCGAGGATGTGTTCAGAATCAAAACAAAAGCATATTTTGAATGCAGCTCTAGTGCAGTGACCAATTAAACAAAAGAAGACATGGTGTGATCAGATGAGTCAAACTGAACAGAAATAACATACAGAGGCTAGCCGACTATAAGTCATTAAAATGGCTAAGTCACCTGTCAGCCATTTTAATTGATATTGCACAATATTTGAATTACCTTTTTTTCACATTAAAGCTTAACGGCTGGCCCATGGATCGATAACTCAAAGCATCACTTGGAGCGGCTGACTCGCTCGACAGTGAACTAAAGAAAGAGAGAAAATCTTGAACTTGTTATACACATTGCTGAATGTAAATGTATTTATGAATATTCAACAACATGTAGGATTACCGTTTGAGCCCTTTACTAAAGTATATCATCTTGTCTTTGGATCGATCACTGGCCGAGATACTTGGAGCTGTGGACTCATCTTCATTCATCTGTGAACTAATGAGAGAAGAAATACTCAAAATAGTCTAAAAATAAATAACTAAAGGCCCTCTACGTCTGCAGGAACATTCTCCCTGAACTAGGAATCTTTGAAGGAACTCGTTATGTTTTGGACAAGGGTCTAAATTAATTTCATGGTACAATATTTTACCCTGTGACAGTCAAGGGGTAAAACTTTCCGGCTGGTCACTTTGGGATTGGGTTTGCCGTGCAGAACATTTTGTATTGGTTAATACTCACTTTATTAAGTTGTAATAATGTTTTCAGACGAGAAAGAAAGCTTTAAGATTCCCAATATGTGGGCAATTTATCCAAAATATCCCTTTTAGGAAATGTCTTTAGACTTTCAGAAAGTTGCTTGCAAGGTACTATAAAACTGTATCTGTAATGGTAGTTGCACGCAGAAAATACATAAAACCGCCCTCGCATTGCCAGAACAATTACCAACATCTTAATAGGTCTGAAGACTGAGACACAAATAATCTTATAGTTCATTTAATAATAAAGTCCCTTTTAAAGCTGAAACCACGTTTAAGAGTCTACAGCCATGTTACTGTATGATGTTATAAAGTATTGTGATTATACATAAACAAACATGTGGAGGAGTTGAAGTGATTAAAATACATAGGCCTGCTGTGTTATCTGTGATAGGGTAGCACATTACCTTTGCTCACTGCTGATTGGCTGATCAGAGATGGAACTCTTCCTTGTTTTTCTCTTCTCTGACATTTCTGCAGCTGAAAAACAAATACAGGAAGCCAAAAAATAACGTTATTAACGGTCAAATCTCAGGATAATATCACTTTTCCCTCCTGTTTACGTTAATTGTGGCTAATTTACGGTGCGTTGCAACAACAGTCATTGATCATCAAGGACGGTCTGCAACAGTCTGATTTCTACGTGACATTAACGTGGCTTTTCTACAAAACAACTTCAAGTAAATGCATTAAAGCCACATAAGAGCGAGATATTACAATACAGGTGCTTAGAAATATCTATGGTTAGATGTACTTTTTTATTACAGCTATGGTTTCAAAAAGTATATTTTAACATGTAAAAAGTCCCAACTATAGTATATTGATTTAACATTTGAATGTAGGAAACCATTGCATCATAATATACCACATGATAATACTAAAATATAATGCAAATTTGACATTGCAACTTGCAAAATTAGCCAATCGTGTTTTTTTAATATACTTTTATTATTTCCTGTAAAACTACATATTTTAATATAATCAAAATAACATGTAAATATTGGCTATAATACGTTAATTATAGGGGAAATGCGTTTGAAATAACATTGTTTATGTCGTCTGACTCTGGACTAACTTCACAGTACAGTTTACCCCTTTTGTTTACCTTTTCTTTGTTTCCGGAAATGACCGCAAACATATGCCAAACCTCGAGATCAAAAAGAGGAATTATGTACAAAGTCCTCAAATAATAAAAACATCGCGTTTACTACGAGAGACTTTACAAATAACATAGTTTGTGGTCGAAAAGTCTGTTGAAACATGGGCGCCACCCTTATCTGTGCAACCGTTTTTAACAGCTGCGCCATTACAGAAACATGTCGTCTTCACGCACACACCAAAACCTAAACACGCACAAATGGCACACAGCGATCATTGCAGCAAATACTTAAAGTAGCCTGATAAAAACTGAACCCCCAGCTGTGGTGTCCTTGTTGCTATTGTTCCCAAAAGACAGTTTGGAAATCCTCCTCAGATATTAACGTTCGGTTTCCTTCAAAATAAACTCCCATAATAACCCCCCCACCCCCCCCCCCCCCCCCCCCCCCCCCCCCAACTGATGGGATAGAGCAGAATGGATGGTGTCAGTTATTACTCTCACACTCTAAAGTATTATTATAATGGCTGTATTTCAGTTTAAAGCCCTGTGATCCTGCTGAACTTGAATGCACCTTTTGGGCAGAATAATCATAACAAGTAGTCAGAGGTGGAAGAGTTTTAAACTAACACAGGGTCCTTGAATGCACCGTGGACTGTAAACAAGACTAGTGTTAGACGCTTTAGATTAGATTTAAGCATGTACTCTTGCACATAATAGATTTTTATTTAAACGTCTTTACCTTCCTATATTTGTTTAGCTATATATTTCTATCTGTATGTCCTTTACATTTATCCCCTTTATTGCTTAGTTTGAATCGGAGCTGGAGTTTAAGTCCTTGATCAAACAGAGCAGATGTTTCACAGGTGTTTTATGGGTCATTCCAGAATTGGAGGACAGTTTAGACATCAACACTTTTGAAAAATGAACCTTTTATTTTATTATGTATTTAGGAAAAACAGATAATAAACCATCAAAAAAAGTGATGTATTTGTTATGTGTTGTGTGCCCTGCTTTGTGCAACCCTGTTACAAATACTCCTTAAGCAGAAACAAGTATTTTCAAAAATATTCTTCAATACAATTCTTTAGTATTAAGTAAAGAAAGTCACATTTACATTAAATACTCATGTAGTTTTTGGATAAAACTGGTTTAATTGAATTATTTTTTATAGAAAATGATAGTAACAGGGTTGCGTAAAGTAACAGGGTTAAATGGCTACATTACTTTTGATTGTAGATAATGACAGAAATTAGACAAATAAATACTCAGGACAACAGAAATGTTGTCTGATAATATTTTCCAATGAAGAATCAACCCTGTTATATTATATATTATAGTAACAGGGTTGCAAATCAATGCTAATTTTAGCTTTTACCTCAGGAATTAATGCTAGCTGCACAATGTAATGCTTTTGTCAAGGAATGGACACACTTAGATATTTAACTAAAGATACATTTGAAATTAATTTGTTTTAGTCTCATAATGTGAGTAACAGGGTTGCGTTTGTATGAGTGCCACACTCCTACAAGAGTGACAAGATTGGAAATATATGAAAAATAAAAGAGTCGACTTAGTTGTGGTCTACCCATGGCACTAGCACATGGCTTGCTGTCCTTTCCTGTGTGTCATCTGACTTACGGTTTGTTCACTTCCTGTGCCAATCTAAAAAGGTTTGGGTAACAGGGTTGAACGCATGTTGAGGGACACACCTTCTGTGCAAAATTACAAGTTGATTTGACCATTACAAGAGACATATATCAATAGAATAACACCAACAAAAGTAAATACAAATAAAACCCTATTTTAAATGTTATATTTGACGCAAGTTGGTCACCAAGAAGCGGAGACAAGAGAAAAATGCCATTTTAGGGGATGTTCGAGAGCTATTTGATCATTTAAATAATATTTTGAAACCACTTTTTCTACAACTTTATATACATGTTGTCTCAAGACAAGTATGTTTAACACAACAAGTGCATGTTTTAGCTTTTTGGATTATTAGATTTCTATATGGGGGACATGAAATGTCCGCCAATTCTGGAATGACCCTTATCCTGTTAAACACACAGAAACTAAGCAATGGACAGTTTTTAAATGTTTTCTACATTGTAGATTAATACTGAAGATATGGAATGATCTCGTTTTAACCCTTTCTTGTTCACTAGATCATTCCATATGTGTTTTTTTGTTTGGATGTCTTCAGTATTAATCTACAAAGTAGAAAACTAATTTAATAAACAAAAACCATTGAATAGAAGGTGTGTCCAAACGTTTGACTGGTACTGTACATCACATCAACATTTATACAAATTAAATGTACCTTAATTCATAAACATCTATGTTTGTCCAAAAGCCTTCAGGTCGTTCCGTGTTCCGTGTTTATAGGCCTACGTGTCTCTTTGTTCAGGTGGGCGGGCCATTAGAAGGAAGGAGAACATCCTTCCTGTTTTTATTAGTTTGATTTAGGCCCAATCCCAAACCACTCCCTCGACCCTACCCCTCCGTGATGGAGTGAACTCCGTCTGTGGCCACACTCGCAGCTCAACGAGGCTCCCTCCTGTCAGATGGAGGGAGTAAATACAGCAGCAAGCTTTGGGACGGCCTCCCCTCTCTCCGGCAGAAACAGGAAATGCCGTAACTGTATGTAACAAAGGTTTCAAATCAGCATCTCTTAGACAAAAAGTTTAAATGAATAACTCAAATAAAACTCCAAACATCTTTCATTGTGTTTCAAAGCTCTTTTAGTTTTAAACCTGATGTTTATAAGCTTCTTAGTTTTTGCAACGGTCTGTAAATATACACAACTTTATAATAAAATGCACACATTTACCTTTTTCTAGACTAAACACAGGTTTGATCCTAAGTTAAAAACATGAGGTTATCATGAGGTTGTTAACATCGCAGTTTATCAGTGGATGTTTGCTGGAACTAGGCTACTTGTAAACAGCGTATTTCCTGACGGACACACACAGCGTGACTCCGGTCAGGTGGAGACCGGTCTCAAGTCAGCACCGCTGCAGACTCGCTGTTTGAGGGCTTGATAGCCCACTCCCCCTCCACACTCGTTGCTTTGGAACAGCCCTCAATATGGCGGACCCTCCGCGTGAACGCGCAAACTGAGGGGTAGGGGGCGGTTTGGGAATGGGCCTTAGTTTGACTTCACGGGGATCATGAGTGCTGGAGCGTCTGGTGAACCTGTAGAGTTTGAATGGTCTGTTGCTGCTCCCTGCTGGAGGAAATGCTGATAACAGGTGTGATGTGATCAGTAGGAGAGAGGCAGGAAGAGTCTCTTTGCAGCAGAGGTGTAAAGTAACTAAGTACATTTACTCAAGGACTTAGACTTTAGTTCCACCTGGAGTAAATCCACCAGCTACCCTGCAGTATACAAAGTCATTCAAACTAGCTGCACCTTCACCAGCTTTGAGAACACTTTCATGATCAATCATTATAAAACATATCATATATATTATTCTGAAATGGACCAATCTGCACAACGACTACTTTTACTGTCGCTACTTTCACTATATTTTGATGAGAATACTTTTCTACTTTTACTTGAGGAACATTTTGAATGCAGGACTGTTACTGTAACAGAGTATTCCTACACTCTGGTACTTCTACTTTTACTCAAGTACAAGATCTGAGTACTTCTACTTTTACTCAAGAACAAGATCTGAGTACTTCTACTTTTACTCAAGTACAAGATCTGAGTACTTCTACTTTTACTCAAGTACAAGATCTGGGTAGGCTACTTCTTTTACATGAGGAACATTTTTGAATGCAGGACTTTTACTTGAGAACAAAGTAGATTAAAATGAAGATAATTAAGTAAATCACCTCACTTATTGCTATTCAAGAACAAAAGGCTACTTGAATAAATGTAGGTCTATACTTTCCCCCACTCTGTATAATTCAGTAAACCTGTTCATTGTTTACACCGGAAATCCCCATAACACTTTCTAAATATTTACCCCCCCTCGACTATTTTCATTTCCTCGCTCCTCGGTCCTCGGTCTCACCGGAAGTTGATTTGCCTGCGCCATCTTGAGTACCGTCCCATGGCTCTTATTTCTGCCGGAGGACCGAGGATCGAGGAGCGAGGAGCGATAATCGAGGAACCACCAGACCATCCTCCGATGAAATCCTCAGATACTCGCCCCGCCCCCTTACTGTGTATCGCTCACTGATTGGACGATGCAGTGCATGCACTGATCTGATGCTTCTTGACATGAGAGCAGTTTCCCAGCGGAGTGAAGAAAATACATGAACCTCACGGGACTCACTCCTCAGTTTATACCGTGTTTTGTTTCAATTCATGTTTCATTTAGTTACAAATATGTGATCTGAACAAAAGTGGTCAAAAATCATTTTATTCATTTTTTGGAAACATTTTCATGATCGCTTTTTTCGTTTTACATTTTCATTTATTGTCTCATTTCCATTCAGTCAGTCATTAAGTGCTATTAAAATGTTAATGTGCTACATATCCACACAAACACACAAAGTGTGCAATCCAATGAATGTTAATCTAACTGGGTTTTGATAGATAACATATCTCTTTTTCTTCTCTCAATTATGTTATTTCTATTGTGCACTCTAATCAATATTAATCAAACTATTGTTCGTTTATACATTTTAAGAATGGCGTTTATCTTTTTTGAGAATTAGTTCTTATTTTATTTTATTTATTTGGGTCTACAACAGATGATACAAATGTTTGTGTCAGTAAATGTGTACTAACAGAGGCGGGGGTGTGTGTGGAAATAACGGGGACAGAGCTGCTGTCAGACGATCAGCTGTGCGGCGTCATCACAAACGGAAGTCGCTTCACGTGACGCTCCGGAGGAAAGGACGTCCCATTGCTCTTAAAACTCATTTCCCTGCTTCTCGTGGTTTCCTTGCGTCTCTCCTTGCTTCCCTGGAAGGAGGGACTAGAGGCAGGGAAACGACGCAAGTGAGGGACGCAAGGATTTCATTTAACCGACCTGAGACGGGGCCCGTGTCTTCTCCACGCTCACACCAACACTTTACACATCATAAACTACATTAAATACACACTCTTGCATTTATATTCAATCCTTAGTCTTGCAATTATAATTTGTATTTAAGTATTTGCACTTTAAAAATCCCCACGATCTTTACTTTCGGTTTTAAAGCAAGTACTTTCCCTTACCACTGCGCATGCGCATTCTGTTTCCTGGTTTACATGGAATGAGCGCGACTGCAGACCATGCTGCAGACCCTCGAGACGCAGTTTAGAAAGAAATTAGTTTCTGATCATGGTTATGTCTTTTTATCCGTCATGGTTCACTTGGTGCCTGGCTCTGGCTGTATTTCTGAGCCTGTTCCCCTGGATGGAGGAGTCTGAAGGTAATTTTGAGGATATTGGTGATAGCTGTTTCCTCTTTAGCATGATAGATGTTTCTGAAAAACATGTTGACACAGTTTAACCTGAATTAGGATGCTAATCTTCAGCTTTGATAACTAATTACATAGAAATAAATAATGTTAATTTATTTTCTGTTGCACAGTGGACCGTCTCTCAGTCACCTTTCAAACAAGTAAAATATCTGACTACTTCTACTTTTACTCAAATGGGTGATTCTCACGAAACCACCTTTGGTCATGTCTGTGAGGAATTGACAGACACAATTAATCAATTCTATATCAAACTGCATTGTGTATTGTATGTGGTACTATTGCAATTTTTGTAGTTACTTGAGGTAGTAATTCATATTTTTTTCACCATTTTTCCATGTAGAAATTCATTACCGTAATGCGAGTTACTTTTTTACATTTAACCCCAAAATATCACAATAAATCTGCACAATTTAATACATACATAAATACAACAAATTGTTGAAATGGTACATTCTTACTGGTAATATAATTATTTTGGGTCTAAGATTTATGAATTAAAATAGTTTTGGATTAATATGTGTGTCCGGAGCATGTGAAGTTCATTACAGATGCACTGCCTATTTGGCCCCATTACAATTCCTATTTGTTTAAATTAGTTTTTGTGTATACCCATAATGCATTGCATGGAAGAGAAGATGCAAGATGGCTACAAGGTAAGATGTCCTTTCAAGGTCAAGCTATAGATATGTTAAAGATTCCATTTACTGACACCCCAGTGTACACTACTAACTGTCATTACCATAATGGGGTATTATATAATGGGTTTTTTAAAGTTATTGATTCCAAAATCAATAGAAAAGTAGCTTTTATAGAGCCAGAATGATAGTGCAAATATTTCTTTTGGAGCATCATGGCTATGCTAACTATTATCATTATCATTCATTACCGTAATGCTCTGCATTCATTACCATGTCATATAGGAGGCTGTTACGGTAATGAACAAAATTGTTGCGGTAATTAAATAAATGTGTGCAGCTATGTATGGTGAGCTTTAACTATAAAGAAATAATTTATATATATTATTTGAATCTAATTTATTTAATGAATACTGAATCCCTCTTGAAATTAAGTTCAGACAAGGTGGAAAGGAAAAGGGCAGCTTCCAAGGTGAGGGTGGTGAAGCACAGAGAGAAAGTGTACAGCAACCCAGAGCTGCTGGAAGAGTACAGAAGGAAGGAAAGAGAGAGGTTAGAACAGGACATCTTCACATTGTGTGTGAGAGAGAGAGTGAGTGAGAAAGAGGGAGAGACAGAGAAAGAGAGAGCCTGAGAAAGAGAGACAGAGAGAGAGAGACTGAGCCAGTGTTTCCGCCAGGGGGCCGTCTTGCCGTCATTGGATGCCCTTTTTCAGCTCGGAGCGCCCTCAACTCGAGCCGAGGCAGCCCAAAAAAAAAAGATGTATCCGAGAGAAGATCGACCATTTTTATCGTTTAAATCAGGGGTTCCCAAAGTGTGAGGCGTGCCTCCCCTGGGGGGCGCCAGAGAGCTTCAAGGGAGGCGCAGCCGCCAGAAAAAAATAAAGAGAAACAGTGAAATCTAGCTAGTTAACTTCAGCTAAATGTATGCGAGCGGCGAAATATGGATAGATTTTTAGTGAAGTTACCTAAAGTGAGAGAGGAGACAGCGTCTGTCAGAAAACGGAGGAAGTATGACAATGATTATTTGAAGCTAGGATTTTCATGGACCGGTCCTGATGACACTCCACTGCCACAGTGCGTTATCTGCAACGAGGTGCTAGCTAATGACAGTATGAGACCATGTAAACTCCGGGTCATATTGAGACGAAACACCCATGTTTGGTGACCAAGCCACAGGAGTTTTTTGACCGGAAGCTCAAGGAATTGCAGTCACAGAAAAATGTCATTGACACATTTAGCACTGTGAATACAAAGGCAACCGAAGCATCATACCGAGTGGCGTTACGGATAGCTAAGGCAGGTAAACCTCACAACATTGGTGAAACGTTACTCCTCCCTGCTGCTAAAGACATCTCCGTCTCAACTATTTCTCTCCGAGTGCAACGTATGAGGAAGCTGCCATCCTTAACCTCAACATGTTTAAAACATAAAGAGGTTTAAAAAAGCTATTGTTTAATGTTTTAAGGAGGTGACGCTCAGCCAATCAAAAAATAGGAAGGTAGCGAAAACAGAGCATTTTATGACATTTTCTCACCTTACATTTTCTCTTTGAAATGCAATTGAATACCCCTGCATTATAGCAACAACAACAATAATAATAGGGAGGGGGGGCGCGGCTGTGATTATGTTCTCTGAGGGGAGGCTCACCTTCCCACACTTTGGGAACCCCTGGTTTAAATGACAAAAAGGAAAATGACATCCCTCTGTTGGAGGGGCAAAGGAGGCTGGTGGGATCTTTTTCGCCGCCAGCAAAGCCGGTTCCTGTGACGGAAAAAGTGTACTGCCAGCGAGCCTTGCCGTTGGCTCTCAGCCCGAGCCTGAGTTGCCGCCATCCTAGTCTCCGCCAGCATCCCCCGCCCGTGCAGGTGCCCCGGGGCCGGAGTTGTCGTCATCTAGCCTCCCACCCCATCCAGAGCCTACGCCATCTGACAATGTCACTTCTACACCCGTAAGCCACGAAGCGAAACCGGTCAGCCACAACAAAAGGAAGTTTGTCGGAACCTGGAAAATGAAGTTCCCGTGGTTGTGCTATAACAAACAAAGTCATAAAATGTATTGCACACTATGTGTAAGGGAAAAAAAGCACAACGTGTTCACCGCGGGGACGTCCAACTTCAGGGTGAAGACTATAGAGATGCACATAAAGGGGGTGGATCACAAAGCAGTGCTAGATGCACAGCATTTACGAAGAAACAACGTTCAAGTTGCCGTTAATCAAATGGTCTGTGCCAGATCAAAGGCGGTAATTGCGGCCAAGAGGAACGTGTATTACCTGGCAAAAGAACTGTTGCTGACACACAAACACAAAAGCTTGAATGAACTGTGCATTCTGCAGGAACGCTCTCACAACGACATAGTGCAGGACATGCAGTGCGCCGTAATGTGCTGAAGGAGGATTTCATTGCAAAGTTAAATAACTCAACATTCTACTTTTACTCAAGTACAAGACTTGAGTACTTCTACTTTTACTCAAGTACAAGATCTGAGTACTTCTACTTGTACTCAAGTACAAGATCTGAGTACTTCTACTTTTACTCAAGCACAAGGTCTGAGTACTTTTACTCAAGATCTGAGTACTTCTACTTTTACTCAAGATCTGAGTACTTCTACTTTTACTCAAGTACAAGACCTGAGTACTTCTACTTTTACTCAAGTACAAGACCTGAGTACTTCTACTTTTACTCAAGTACAAGATCTGAGTACTTCTACTTGTACTCAAGTACAAGATCTGAGTACTTCTACTTTTACTCAAGCACAAGGTCTGAGTACTTTTACTCAAGATCTGAGTACTTCTACTTTTACTCAAGATCTGAGTACTTCTACTTTTACTCAAGATCTGAGTACTTCTACTTTTACTCAAGTACAAGACCTGAGTACTTCTACTTTTACTCAAGTACAAGACCTGAGTACTTCTACTTTTACTCAAGTACAAGATCTGAGTACTTCTACTTTTACTCAAGTACAAGATCTGAGTACTTCTACTTTTACTCAAATACAAGATCTGAGTACTTCTACTTTTACTCAAGCACAAGGTCTGAGTACTTCTACTTTTACTCAAGTACAAGATCTGAGTACTTCTACTTTTACTCAAGTACAAGATCTGAGTACTTCTACTTGTACTCAAGTACAAGATCTGAGTACTTCTACTTTTACTCAAGCACAAGGTCTGAGTACTTCTACTTTTACTCAAGATCTGAGTACTTCTACTTTTACTCAAGATCTGAGTACTTCTACTTTTACTCAAGTACAAGACCTGAGTACTTCTACTTTTACTCAAGTACAAGATCTGAGTACTTCTACTTGTACTCAAGTACAAGATCTGAGTACTTCTACTTTTACTCAAGTACAAGATCTGAGTACTTCTACTTTTACTCAAGATCTGAGTACTTCTACTTTTACTCAAGATCTGAGTACTTCTACTTTTACTCAAGTACAAGATCTGAGTACTTCTACTTTTACTCAAGCACAAGGTCTGAGTACTTCTACTTTTACTCAAGATCTGAGTACTTCTACTTTTACTCAAGTACAAGACCTGAGTACTTCTACTTTTACTCAAGTACAATATCTGAGTACTTCTACTTTTACTCAAGTACAAGACCTGAGTACTTCAACTTTTACTCAAGCACAAGGTCTGAGTACTTCTACTTTTACTCAAGTACAAGACCTGAGTACTTCTACTTTTACTCAAGCACAAGGTCTGAGTACTTCTACTTTTACTCAAGTACAAGACCTGAGTAAATGTATGTGCATAATGAGATGTGTAATCCCTGTGGAACTGTTGCAGCGGCGACACCCCGTACAGAGTTAAACGTTTAAATGGGGAACAAATTAATAAAAGTCCATCTTACTTGTACTCAAGTACAAGATCTGAGTACTTCTACTTTTACTCAAGCACAAGGTCTGAGTACTTCTACTTTTACTCAAGATCTGAGTACTTCTACTTTTACTCAAGATCTGAGTACTTCTACTTTTACTCAAGTACAAGACCTGAGTACTTCTACTTTTACTCAAGTACAAGATCTGAGTACTTCTACTTGTACTCAAGTACAAGATCTGAGTACTTCTACTTTTACTCAAGTACAAGATCTGAGTACTTCTACTTTTACTCAAGATCTGAGTACTTCTACTTTTACTCAAGATCTGAGTACTTCTACTTGTACTCAAGTACAAGATCTGAGTACTTCTACTTTTACTCAAGCACAAGGTCTGAGTACTTCTACTTTTACTCAAGATCTGAGTACTTCTACTTTTACTCAAGTACAATATCTGAGTACTTCTACTTTTACTCAAGTACAAGACCTGAGTACTTCAACTTTTACTCAAGCACAAGGTCTGAGTACTTCTACTTTTACTCAAGTACAAGACCTGAGTACTTCTACTTTTACTCAAGCACAAGGTCTGAGTACTTCTACTTTTACTCAAGTACAAGATCTGAGTACTTCTACTTTTACTCAAGTACAAGACCTGAGTACTTCTACTTTTACTCAAGCACAAGGTCTGAGTACTTCTACTTTTACTCAAGTACAAGACCTGAGTAAATGTATGTGCATAATGAGATGTGTAATCCCTGTGGAACTGTTGCAGCGGCGACACCCCGTACAGAGTTAAACGTTTAAATGGGGAACAAATTAATAAAAGTCCATCTTAAAACAAACAACCAGATATTTCAGAGCAAAGTCCCACCCTCCTCTTCGTCAAACACAAAACCGGCGTGCAACAGGTGACCTAAATACCAAATAAACCACACCTGTGTGACAATTGCCGTCAGTGATAAACAAATACAATTAAATGTGGTGTAAACAAATAATGATAATAATATAAATTATAAGCAATGGCAATTTAAGGTGTGTGTGTGTGTGTGTGTGTGTGTGTGTGTGTGTGTGTGTGTGTGTGTGTGTGTGTGTGTGTGTGTGTGTGTGTGTGTGTGTGTGTGTGTGTGTGTGTGTGTGTGTGTGTGTGTGTGTGTGTGTGTGTGTGTGTGTGTGTGTGTGTGTGTGTGTGTGTGTGTGTGTGTGTGTGTGTGTGTGTGTGTGTGTGTGTGTGTGTGTGTGTGTGTGTGTGTGTGTGTGTGTGTGTGTGTGTGTGTGTGTGTGTGTGTGTGTGTGTGTGTGTGTGTGTGTGTGTGTGTGTGTGTGTGTGTGTGTGTGTGTGTGTGTGTGTGTGTGTGTGTGTGTGTGTGTGTGTGTGTGTGTGTGTGTGTGTGTGTGTGTTTCATTCAAGTTGACGTATCCCTATATTTCCACAGGTCGGCCTCAGTTGGTTGGTTCCTCTGAGCCAATCAGGGCTCCTGTGGGTGGTGATGTCCTCCTGCCGTGTGTTGTGCAGCCTCAGATCAACATGGAGGATTTGAAGGTGATGTGGTGGAGGCCCGACATCCCTGTTGACCCAAACAGGTACTGCGGCGGCTAGATTACCATTCAATTACGCTTCGTCATGACGTGTACACATAATAAAAGTCCGTACCAAAGTTAAAGTTTCAGGATATTTAATAAAGCAAATAAACCAACAACAGAAGCATCCAGTCAACCACAGATCTCAGAGCTCAACCATAATGTCTCCTACAGGTACGTTCACCTGCACCTTGAACACCAGCATCAGGAGGCCCAGACGATGCCGTCGTACGCTGGGAGGACGGAGATGTTCGCAGACGGCCTCAAACTCGGGAACGTTTCCCTCCGGATCAGAAACCTGAAGCCCTCTGATGACGGGAGTTACAGATGTATCATCTCACACCTGGGGATTGCTACCACCATAAAGCTGGAAGTCTTTGGTACGTTTGTGTTTTTACAAATATAAAATCTATTGCGTCATCATTCGTGTTTTTGGTCGACTAAAAGATGCAAACTTGTCCACATTCTTCAAGCCCTTGCACACACCGTGTAGCAAATGTGTTATCCAGCATGGTTTGTACATATGTTTAATGATAATTCATTATAATGAACAACTGTTGCTTTTTCAGAACCGATCTCTGATGACACTTTGACGACCACACAGTTTCCAGGAAATCTCCAAACTCCAGATCCAAAAAATGAGACTGATGTCAAAGGTAAGAAGGAGAGAACAAAGTGAAGAGTTTTAAGACGGTCTGTTGTGTGGCAGTTACTGAAGACGTTGTCTCTTTGGGTTTTAGTTGGTCAGCACAATTGGAGCTCGTGGGTCGTGGTTCTGTCTATCTGCGCCTTGTTGGTCGTGGCTGTTGGAGCTGGTGGATGTTTCCTGAAACACAAGTGTCAAAGACGACATGTAAGTCAGAAGGAAACATGTGTTGCTGCTTCTTGAGTGTATTCTGACTGAACGTCTCTAGAGGGAGACAGTTTAATAATTATTATTAATTGTTAATTATTGTAAGTCAGAAGGAAATTAGCATTTAGTTTAGAGTTTGTATCTTCATACCAAGTGTTGAGCACAAAACAAAACAACTAGCACAAACAGATAGTGAAAACAAAGCGGCAATGCTATAGGAGCCTAACGGTGTACTCTTAGACTCATTTTGTTTTCTTTGTACTGTTTCTGTTTCTGATTGTATGTAAAGCGTCTAGTTTGGGCATTAGGAAAAGCGCTATCAAAGTCCAATGTATTATTATTATTATTGTACTTTTTCTTATCACAGTAAATGTAGCGTGTGTGTGCATTAAGAGCTTTGATACCCCACAGATTGATCACTAAAAACTAACTCACTGACGGTGATCTACCAGCACTAATGAAGTTAGTCCGGATATCACTAATGTTAAACGGGATCAAACTCGCCGTTACTTGAATTACTGGACAGTTTTCTGACGTTAGCTATGTAGCCAAGTTAGCTCAGTTACTCTCCTACACTGTAAACGTCAGCAATAAGGTGCGGACGGTGCCCCCCCCAATGCTGTCAGTGTCTTATTTTATAAAATGATGTAAAAAGTATGTAATGTAATACAAATATATATTTTCTCCTACCTTGTGAGTGCCTTCTTCAAAAAGTGTTAAAAGTATAAATGAATATAATCTTTAGTCCTGTGGTGTTTAGATATGGCATGTTTATTTATTATGATTAGAACAAACCGTAAAGGACCGTTCAGCGCGGAGAACCTCGTGATGAGAACACGTTCTCCCCTCAGACACAAAACATCTGCAGACACCAAAATACACATCTCCAACATTTTAAAAACGTGACGTCACAGAGCGTGGGTTCACGGAGAGGATTGGGGCAACGAGAAAAGGGGATTTTACTAAAAGTATGTTTTTCTCGAAACAAACACTTTCTAAAAAAAAAATGTTTCAGAACATTTTTTGATTTTTCTGAGGAATTCTCAGAATTTTTACTTTAATCCCTGAATTACTAAAACATGTGAGAATTCTGGGATTTTATTGACAAAAAAACAATTTTTTTCTTTTCAGAATTCTGAGTTCTGATTTTCTGGAGAAAAAGAAATCTGAAAAAAATGCAGTTTTCTTTTCCGGGATAAAACTAAATGTATACCTTATTAATTGTGATTTTCCCCTGACTTTAATTTCACGATTCACTCTCATCTCCGTCTTCCTTTGATAACATATGACGAGTGTGCATATGTTCATTCAACCTTGAAAGGCGGTATATACATTTAATATATTATTATTATTAATAATATTATTAGAGGGTTCACTGGTCGCTGTCTTCGTCCCAGGAGGAGGTGAAGCCTTCGGCTCCCCAAAACGCCTCGTTGGAGATTTCTCATCTTCCTGGGTATCGTGACATATCGATACCCAGTAACCACGCCCAGAGCTATGGCAGTTCAAAACCGTATCCAGTCATGCCAACGAGGGTCTGATCCTGTATTGTGAGGGGAAATCTTCAATGTATGCCTTACCGAGGGCAGAACCACGACGAAGTCAGTGGTTGACATTTCTTGTTAACGCAGTTCCTTCAGATGTTCGAGTCGGTATTGTACTGTGTGCGCGGCATTTCACGGACCAAAGCTTTGCAAACATTGCAGCGTTTCATGCCGGATATGCTCAGCGTAGGACACTGAAGGACGATGCTGTTCCTACTTTGTTTGGACCAGCGGGAGATTCGGGTACACAACCTGTAAGTATTCATTGTTGTTTGTGTATTTATGATGTTTAAAACAAACAAGGTATCTACCACGACTGTTTAAATGGGTAAGCGTTTTTCGGGCTGCTAAGCCATTGACACAGTGCTAACTGTGCTAACTAAGTTGCTAGCGTTTCCATGATGGTTTCCATATATCAACTCCAATGCCAGGATATGGCCTTACATGTATCTCATATAGGGTTGCCAACTGTCCCGTATTAGCCGGGACGCCCCGTATTTGAGCCAAAAGGGGCGTGTCCCGTACGGGACTTTGTTTGTCCCGGTGTCAGTACCAGATATGTTCGGGCTACCAGATATGTTCGGGTGTATTTCCGTCGCATCCGTCATATCCGTCATATACTCACCTCCCTCTGCTCCCAGCGCTCTGCTGCCACACACCGGCCGTCTGCGGAACTGCAGCCGGAGGAACTCGGGACAGCTTGTTATGTGTGGGGTGCTCTGGTGGGGTCCCATGTACTTGTGCACATAAATAATGTTTCTAATTATTTACAATTAAAAAATAAATATATTCTGCGTTACTTTAGCCAACACTTTTATAAGGCCACTAGAGTAGATAATTACGAAATGTGGAGATAGAATACATATCTTTCAGGTTGTTATTTTGTCATTATGTTTAATGTTTTATTTACCTTTTAGTATTTTTATATAGTATCTGAACTTTGGAGAGGAGTTGGGAGACACACGACACATCAAATCACAACTACAGATCAAGGCGAAGCGAATGGAAGTACTCCCATACTCCTAGCGTGAAAATGTTTGTGAAAACGTGTGCAAAGTCTCCGAAAATCCTAAAAATAAGCCCATATTTGAATTCATCATAAAAAATGATGGCCCTCTTGAGTTGCCGTAAAATATGACGAATATGACACGGATGACGGATGCGACGGAAATACACCCGAACATATCTGGTAGCCCGAACATATCTGGTACTGACGTGTCAGTACCAGATATGTTCGGGCTACCAGATATGTTATTTCCGTCGCATCCGTCATATTCGTCATATTTTACGGCAACTCAAGAGGGCCATCACGGTCAAATTCTGAACATTTAAACATAGCCGACACTTCATTCTTTAGTTTGTCCGTTATTATATGTAGAAGATTATACTTTTTCCCCGTCATGTTGTTTCCATAGCAACAACTTCAAACAGGCATAGCCTACACTTCATTCTTTACTTTGTCCGTTATTATATTATGTAGAAGATATTAATTTTTTCTCCGTCATGTTGTTTCCATAGCAACAACTTCAAACAATAACAACTAACCGCTAGCCGCAAAGCTAGCTTCACAGCCACTGCTCCGTTTTCGGAGACTTTGCACACGTTTTTCACAAACATTTTCACACGCTAGGAGTACTTCCACTAGCTTCGTCTTGATCTGTAGATGTGATTTGATGTGTCGTGTGTCCCCCAACTCCTCTCCAAAGTTCAGATATATAATAAAATACTCAGGGGAGTTTCCTGAATTGTCATGCCAAGCACTAAGCCCTGGGTAAATTAAGAGGCTGATCTCGGGCACTTTTGTCCACTTTCCCTGGTGGTCGAAACTCAAGCCATACATCCCTGGAATCGTCTCAGAGAGTAGATGATCAGTGGGGCCTTTTTTTTACTGAATGATGTGTTTTTTTATGATGAATTCAAATATGGGCTTATTTTTAGGATTTTCGGAGACTTTGCACACGTTTTCACAAACATTTTCACGCTAGGAGTATGGGAGTACTTCCATTCGCTTCGCCTTGATCTGTAGATGTGATTTGATGTGTCGTGTGTCTCCCAACTCCTCTCCAAAGTTCAGATACTATATAAAAATACTAAAAGGTAAATAAAACATTAAACATAATGACAAAATAACAACCTGAAATATATGTATTCTATCTACACATTTCGTAATTATCTAATCTAGTGGCCTTATAAAAGTGTTGGCTAAAGTAACGCAGAATATATATATTTTTTAATTGTAAATAATTAGAAACATTATTTATGTGCACAAGTACATGGGACCACACCATAGCACCCCACACATAACAAGCTGTCCCGAGTTCCTCCGGCTGCAGTTCCGCAGACGGCCGGTGTGTGGCAGCAGAGCGCTGGGAGCAGAGGGAGGTGTGTATATGACGGATATGACGGGCGACGGAAATACACCCGAACATATCTGGTAGCCCGAACATATCTGGTACTGACACCGGACTCCCGTGTAAAGGGAAAAATAAAAAATATTTTTCTGTTTGCGCGCAATACAGTGTGTCTGGCTGCGTGCTTGTGTGTTTGTGTGCTATATGTGAAGGGCGCTAGGATCGCTCAGTTGACCGGGCAGGCACAATGCTCGCACGTGTGTGTGTGTGAGATTTTCTCCGGTGGGCCGCGGGCGCGGCATCATTGTTTGTGTGGCGTGTGTGCGTGTGTGAGAGTCAGTCAGCTGATTGCTGGGTTGGTTGAAGGATAACATTAAGTCTAATAATGATGTACCGTGAATGTTCACATCATGTATACTTTGCATTACTTAATACAATTTTTCAAATATTTAATTTTGGACAAAATAGCCAATTGTACATCGAGGTGCCCAGATGTCCCTAGTGCCCACCTATCCGATTTGAACATGCTGATGTACAATGTGATGTAGTAGCCTAATGCAGGTGTAAGACCATTGTGTTTGTATTGTGTTATAGGTATGTATAGGTTTCTATGCATTTTGAGGGTTTTGGGGGGTTTGACCCCCAAAAACATTTTCGAACCCTAGGGGCTGGCTCCCCCAAAATAATTAAATAACATAACCCTAACCTAACCCTAAAACCGAAATAAACAAAAAAAAGTAACTAAATCCGCCAGAAACCCGAAAATCTTCGCGCGCTCGCATGCCTGTGTCCCGTTTCTCCATTTCTGGAAGTTGGCAACCCTAATCTCATAGCAGGAGAACGTCTTCATTCACACACGAAATACTCATAGACAGTATACTCCGGGTGATTTACCGTACGGTCAGTCGCGTTCCTAGCGTGTATGCTACCGAGCTAAACAAGAAGGCTACCTAGAGCGAGCCAGCTACAATGAATGACCGAACGTATCAGACTACCCGTATAAGATTGCAATTGTAAACATGTTCTTGCTAGCCTAATATGAACCACTAGCTTTTGTTCATAGTAGGTCAGCATATTACACTGAACAACTAGCAAACGTAGGTTAGCATATTAATCTAGCTGGCAAGCTAACGAACATAAAACAACTAAGTTTCTCTAATATTTTGTGATTTCCATTTTATTTCGTTAGGAAAGTGTTGCTTTTTAGGAAATTGACTGTTTTCATCGGATACAAAATGAATTGTATGAATATTATGTGTATCTTTCTTAGAGTACATCACAGCAGGACCCCGGTGCCCCCCACCGCTCCAGTACAGTCGGATGCCAGGCCGTACACAGACTGTTTCTGTGGGAACACAGACTGTGAAATGTAAAGTGTCCGCCGTTTCAGTTGCTACACAGTTGTCCTGGGGAACACTGAAGTCGGCACACGTGAGAAGCAAAGGTAGACTATAACACTGACTTTTTTTTATTTGAGATACATTACCTTAATTGTGCTTTTATTACATGTACAGCACTTTGGCTCGACCAAAAATCGTTTTTAAATGTGCTCTATAAATAAAACGACACATTTGATATTATTGTATATCACATAAATACTGTTATGTGGACTACAGGAAATACAGTGCTGTGTGTAGGTTTTTCTAAATATATCATGAATTAATTTGTCAGGTGTACACACGTTGTGTTTGTATTACAAAATGTATTAGTGTATTATATAATGTACAAAGTATTTATGCACTTTTCCCTTTTATCAACAGGCATCCAGGCCACGGTGTCTTTCAAAAGTGTTGGCACTGAAACTTCCACCTACCCAGAATTCGTGGATTAGTGGAGCGCTAGTGGAGCGCATAAAGCTTAACAGACTCTTCACGCTAACGAAGGATCACTTCGAGGCTACTGTCCCTCAGCTCCTGCCTCTCTGTTGGACTCTGTCACAGCGGGCTACTGCTGCGGAGCGCATAAAGCAGACTCTTCACAACGAAGGAACACTTCTTCAGGGCAGGGAAGGGTACGCAGTCTACTGTCCCGCAGCTGCTGCCTCTCTGTTGGACTCCGGTACTGCACATTACTCACGAGACGTTGTAAAAGGTGGGGGGCGAACGCACTAACGCCACAGTCACTCCCGTCGTGCGGGCCGGATGAGAATGTCTGGCGGGCCGGGTGTGGCCCGCGGGCCGCCAGTTGATGGTCACTGATATACAGTGTATATTTACACATGTTCATTTTGTACATTTCTAAAAATAAATGTTGATGGAAATACTTGGTAGCCTTTCTTCCCTGAATTATTTGCTCCTATAACAAATCATGATTTGATTTTTCATCAAATACAGTAGTAGTTTATTGCAGGTAAGAATAACTTACTCTTCTTCCGTTCTACGCCTCAAAGGTCCATAATCAAACCTGTACATGTTATGGAGGTTCTGCGGGGTGTATGGGTTGAGACAGTTTGGCTCTAGTCCTGGGTGCTGTACCATGCACATAATAGGTGCTGGGACTTGGTTCATTCGTGTTACAACCTATAGAAAGGTAAGATATTTGTAACATAACACGTTTAGCAATTAAACCAACTATGGCAAGGTTTACAAAATAAACATTCAATTACTAAGGAAGAAATAAAACGGCATATAAAGTCTATTAACTTGACAAATATGTACGCTGTATATAATGTTGTGCGCTACTGTTGGTGTTTTCAGCTAGCTGGCTACATAATGTAACTCAGCGAGGCTACCTTTCTAATTTCTTTGCAGCAGACGTTTTCCTCTTCGGGAGGCATCATGGCGCAGTTTCCACAAGTGCACCTAAATCACAACAGTTGTAGGTACAGTTCGGTTAGTTAGCGGGACGGAGGGAGGAAGGGGTGAGGAGGCCCGTGTGCTCCGTGTTCTCCGGAGGAACCGCAGAGCCGAAGTACGTCTCGTTGGGACCGAGGAACGTATGACCTGCCGCGGTGAGAGAGATTTACTATGCATTGTTATTATTGTTTTTGTTTAAAGTAGTGAGTGTTAAATCTCTTTTTTTCGAAAATATGTTTTTTTTATTTTAGATTTAAATCTGAAAATGTTTCCCCATGTCATAAATTCTCAAGACACTTAATTATGTGTCAAACCAAAACCAGGCTTATATTTACATGATAGTCATAGTGAATTCAAATATTAATTAAATGTACAGACATTTTATTTTAAGTTTGATTTTCTTTTTTAACAATTATGATTTATAGTTTAATATTTACAGATTCTGATCTATGAACTATGAACTGACGGTTGGCCTGTTTTCCATCATCATTATTATAGAAAATAAGTCAATATTGTAAAATTATTAATATATGTTTTAATATATTTTTACTTGAGTGAAAGAAGTTATGCAACTTTTGAAAAAAGTCTGTTATAAGTCATTATTTAGAATATTTATTTTTATAAATAGATTATCAAAATAGTTAATCTGATCATCTCCTTATATATAAAATATAAAACTACATTCATATACCACACATGTTTTCAAAGGCTTTGAGAATATAGCTTTATTGATAAATACAAATATATAATTTCATATAATAGACACAATATAGGTTTCTCAGGTGCAGTGGGAGAAACGGGCTCTCAGTGGTCGGTGTGTTTGTACTGCAGACTGGTTCCATGGTTCAGAGGCAGCATGCTGTTGGAGAGAGAGCCAGAATAACACCAGCAACACAGACAGGACTACAGACAGACACACACACACACACACACACACACACACACACACACACACACACACACACACACACACACAGAAGGAGAGAGAGACAGACACAAAGACAGATTTATTTAAGAGGACATATTCTGCTGATGTTCAGGTGTATATGAGTATTTAGTGTCTCTACTTTAAAGAGTCCTCTCCTGCTGATGTTCAGGTGTATATCAGTGTGTAGTGTCTCTACTTTAAAGAGTCCTCTCCTGCTGATGTTCAGGTGTGTATCAGTATGTAGTGTCTCTACTTTAAAGAGTCCTCTCCTGCTGATGTTCAGGTGTATATCAGTGTGTAGTGTCTCTACTTTAAAGAGTCCTCTCCTGCTGATGTTCATGTGTATATCAGTATGTAGTGTCTCTACTTTAAAGAGTCCTCTCCTGCTGATGTTCAGGTGTATATTGTAATGGAAACTTCTGTGTCGCTATGCAGTGGGAGTCACCGACTCAGGAAGGAGACACGGGAAGAGCAGTAGCTTTGATGTCAAACACATGATGGTTTATTTGGAGTTAACGGCCGGAGGATTCACATCACAAGTCCAAGAGTCAGAGGTTCTGACTTCACGGTAGAGTTGCCACGTCAATTCTGGAGAGCCTCTCTCTTGCCAGCCCATCTAACTGGTTTCGCAGAGAGTAAACAACATATTTGAGGAGATAGCCTAAACAGTGTGGGAACACAGAGCTACTTGCCTCGGACACTTATGACCTCGAAGATTTTACCTTGGAGTCCACAAATACAGAGAAGGAAGTGTCCCAGTGTACCCACAACACAGACCATCTGTGACCCAGTATTGACCGGTCACAGAATGGGAACAATAACATTATTGGCTAAGCCGCCTGTGTCCTTAAAGAAGGTAAACAGACATCAAGGTTTGTCCTGTATGTTACTAATTGGCGTCTTATGATAATTATTTCCACAACAGTCCTCTCTTTTTATCATTTATGATAACCTAAAAACATTAGTCTAATAATAATTTGGTCAATAATTAACTCAATAGGCGTCTCCAGATTCGAGTGTGGTCTCACCTTACATTAATTACATCACAAAGTGGAATAAGATTGAAACATTCAATCACAATGATTGATACAGCCAATCATAATAGGAAAAATCATCTCTCATCAGTGTTTGATCATCTTTTGTCAAAAGCATAATAATGAACACACATAAAACACAGGTGCACAATGGCTAAATATTTGTTTTTAAACTAATATATTTTATCATTGTGCACCTGTGTTTTATGTGTGTTCATTATTATGCTTTTGACAAAAGATGATCAAACACTGATGAGAGATGATTTTTCCTATTATGATTGGCTGTATCAATCATTGTGATTGAATGTTTCAATCTTATTCCACTTTGTGATGTAATTAATGTAAGGTGAGACCACACTCGAATCTGGAGAGCCTCTCTCTTGCCAGCCCATCTAACTGGTTTCGCAGAGAGTAAACAACATATTTGAGGAGATAGCCTAAACAGTGTGGGAACACAGAGCTACTTGCCTCGGACACTTATGACCTCGAAGATTTTACCTTGGAGTCCACAAATACAGAGAAGGAAGTGTCCCAGTGTACCCACAACACAGACCATCTGTGACCCAGTATTGACCGGTCACAGAATGGGAACAATAACATTATTGGCTAAGCCGCCTGTGTCCTTAAAGAAGGTAAACAGACATCAAGGTTTGTCCTGTATGTTACTAATTGGCGTCTTATGATAATTATTTCCACAACATATATCAGTATGTAGTGTCTTTACTTTAAAGAGTCCTCTCCTCCTGATGTTCAGGTGTATATCAGTATGTAGTGTCTCTACTTTAAAGAGTCCTCTCCTGCTGATGTTCAGGTGTATATCAGTATGTAGTGTCTCTACTTTAAAGAGTCCTCTCCTGCTGATGTTGAGGTGTATATCAGTATGTAGTGTCTCTACTTTAAAGAGTCCTCTCCTGCTGATGTTCAGGTGTATATCAGTATGTAGTGTCTCTACTTTAAAGAGTCCTCTCCTGCTGATGTTCAGGTGTATATCAGTATGTAGTGTATCTACTTTAAAGAGTCCTCTCCTGCTGATGTTCAGGTGTATATCAGTATGTACACTGTAAAAAAAAAACTCGTAAAAAAACGGTCAAAGTACTGGCAGCAGCGGCTGCCAAACAAAAACCCTTAAATTAAAGTAAAATACTTTAACTGAAATAAAGTGAATAAGCCATTAATTTACAGGAATTGTCCTTAAAGATTTTACAGGAAAACACTGTAATTTTACAGATTTATACTCTCTTTTTACAGTCAATAACCTTAAATAAAAGTACATCACTCATACTTCTACAGGCAAATACTCTAATTTTATAGATGTATCCTCTCTTTTTACAGTCAATAACATTTAATAAAAGTACAGCACTAATATTTTAACGTGCAAACACTGTAATTTTACAGATTTATCCTCTCTTTTTAGTCAATAACATTTAATAAAAGTACAGCACTAAAACTTCTACGGGCAAAAAACCCGTAAAAAAACGGTCAAATGACTGGCAGCAGCGGCTGCCAAACAAAAAACATTAAATTAAAGTAAAAATACTTTAACTGAAATAAAGTGCAAAAGCAATTAGTATACAGAAATTGTCCTTAAAGATTTTAGAGGAAACTTTCCTCTCTTTTCAAAATCCATTGTCTTAAAATGTTACATTAAAATACCTTAAATAAAGTTCTGATGAGAAAAACAGTTTACATTTTTTTTTATTAGATTTGTATGATCAAACACTAAAATAAATACAGAACCTAAAGTTAGAATACTGTTATCTTACAGCTTTTTTCTAACATTTTCCAATCAAACAGGTTCAACAAAATGACATCACAAAATGTTCTGTAGGAAACAATTACTCTGAAAACTTAAAATGAGTGCTGTCAAAATTATCGCGTTAACGGCGGTAATTCATTTTTTTAATTAATTGCGTTAAAATATTTAACGCATTTAACGCATGTGCAGAATGGCCCGCCCCATACGTGCCACCAGTGGCAGCGCCAGGGTATGGCTGGGGTAGGCTACACCCATACCAAGAAATGGCTTAGCCCCACCATGACAAATGATGTTAAAGGAAGCAAAATAAAGTCTGCCAACTCGCGGAGTAAATTGCACAGACAGCAGTTAGTAAGATTGATTTCAGTAGCCACGGTTTTGAAAACTTTTGTCACGTAGTGATCGTCTTCTCAATAGAACATCTTTGATAACGGCGTGGTGTTGTTGCAGGAAGTCCCGACGGAGAATACTTTTGCTGTAGTACAGGGGTGCACATAACTGGTACGCAGGTTATGTGCGTAATCTGAAATGCGTACCGTCACTTGTGTCACAAAGCGCATTTGCTTACCGACGTACTTGTGAAGCTTTTCCAGAAGGCGGTTAGATCACCGGACGAGAGTCGGTCTCCGTGTGCACAGACAGGGCTGCTGTTAACGTCGGTCTGTACAACGGAATTGTGCCCAAACTACGCCAACCGGCTGCGGAGGGAGACTCTCTCTCTCCCCCCCTTCACTGGAGAACTGCGCTAAAACAGCTGATCACAACGTTCACACTCTGTGGTCACGAAGTACTCCACTAGCCGCCCCTGTAGGGTAATGAATATTGGCTGCAAAAAACTTGAGGCCCAATCATGTTTCCTTTGTCCATTCTGCGCTACTGTAGACGTGGCAGTGCAACCTAGAGGACAAACCGATCAGAATCAGAAACGGGTTTATTGCCAGGTAGGTTCACACGTACGAGGAATTTGACTAGGTGTCGTGTACCACGACACCTGGACACACGACATACAAATAAAAAAAATTAAAAAGTACACAGATAGCGAACTATATTAAGAACACTGTAATAAAAATATAGTAAGATAGAAATAAAATAAAGCAGTAACTTACATCGAAATAGAATGCAATAAATTATAGAATATAAAATATGTGCAGTAAGCAATATTTAAACATTGCATTATTTACCATCCTGTGATCTCCATTATGTAATGCATAGAGTCTGCGTTGTGGCTGAGGTAAAGTGTCAGTGGGGGGGGGGGGCCTTGTTGAGGTGGCGAGAGGTTCTGGTCCTGATGGAGAGAGGTTCTGGTCCTGATGGAGAGAGGTGTTGGTCCTGATGGAGAGAGGTTTTGGTCCTGATGGAGAGAGGTTTTGGTCCTGATGGAGAGAGGTTTTGGTCCTGATGGAGAGAGGTTTTGGTCCTGATGGAGAGAGGTTTTGGTCCTGATGGAGAGAGGTTCTGGTCCTGATGGAGAGAGGTTCTGGTCCTAATGGAGAGAGGTGTTGGTCCTGATGGAGAGAGGTGTTGGTCCTGATGGAGAGAGGTTCTGGTCCTGAGGGAGAGAGGTGTTGGTCCTGATGGAGAGAGGTTCTGGTCCTGATGGAGAGAGGTGTTGGTCCTGATGGAGAGAGGTTTTGGTCCTGATGGAGAGAGGTTTTGGTCCTGATGGAGAGAGGTTTTGGTCCTGATGGAGAGAGGTTTTGGTCCTGATGGAGAGAGGTTTTGGTCCTGATGGAGAGAGGTTCTGGTCCTGATGGAGAGAGGTTCTGGTCCTAATGGAGAGAGGTGTTGGTCCTGATGGAGAGAGGTGTTGGTCCTGATGGAGAGAGGTTCTGGTCCTGAGGGAGAGAGGTGTTGGTCCTGATGGAGCGCAGCCTCCAGCCAGAGGGTTGTGTTGAAGGCAGAGCTGAAGTCCACAAACAGGATCCTGGCGTAGGTTCCTGCTGTGTCCAGGTGCTGGAGGAGGAAGTGAAGTGATAACTATTAGTAAACCATAATGATGGATGTTATTATCAGCAGCTGCCAATAGATCCCCTACATCTTGTATGATGGACCTTTGAAGCACAAGCACGCACTATTGTGGGAACAATCAAACGCACCCTCCCAGGCACTGCGTGTTAGCGAAGTACAACTGGGATTTCGAAGAGGAAGATATGCTTGGTCAATTCTTAATAAAAAATAAAAACCAACAAATTGAGCACTTGAGTTTTCATTAGCAGCGCCTAGCTACAGCTGCGGAGCTTTGGTAAATACCGCTAACAGTCCATTTCCTTAAAATGGTACATATCGCTGAATCTATATTTTTATCTTCAGGTGATGAAATCTGCATAATGTTCCTGTACAATAAGATTCGAGCATTTTGTAATACAGTGAGGAAATTCAAGACCAGTAAATATTGATTGATTAAACAACACTAAATAAAATGTTAGTGTTTTCTTCAAACTCAGACTCTCTGCTGCGGCTGTACCTTAAAGACAAAACAATTGTCTGATGATCTTTGTTGAACAAGGTCTGATTGTCCTGTACATGTACAATGTGGGGTATTTTTAAATACTTTACTAAACCACATTCAATATTATGTTAAGACACAAGTTAGTTATTACTCACATATCAAAGTATTTTCATCTGCAAGAATAGCTGGGTGCTGCCTGGAGAGACTGATGAGGGACACAGGCTGGCGTCAGCAGCTTTCCACACAAAACCATCACATCTTCTCTTCCATAGTCCTCACTGTCCACTGGTGCTCTGTCAAAAGAGTGAACATCACAGCTGTCATGTTAACCCTTTGTTACACAACATACAACCAACATGTGTCAAAAGTGACCCGAATTAGTTTTAATTGTAAATATCTTTGCAATAAATTACTTTAACCATTCAGGATCCCAGGTATTCCTCAATTAACATGTTTTGGATCAACACCAATTCTAAATTTGTATTTGTCCCTTTCTTACTTTTTGAATAAAAATCATGTTTGTATCACTACACTTCTAAGGCACAACATGGGTCAAACATTACCCGTATTCTTTTGCTATGTTATTTCATGCATGGCTGAGTGTTTCTTTACTATACATTTTCAAAAATAATTAATTTTAGCAGTGATTTGGACCAAGCATGTATGATGTAGTAATACAACAAGTATTTTAGTTCACAGTGTGACATTAGCTAGTCATGTTAGCGTGTAATATATAGAGCAGAGCTAACTAGCAAGTTAGCCGAACGTTAGCGGTTAGCTGTTTATGCTATGCTAGCTGTTGGCTACTGAACATTAACAAACTAGATTCCGCTGTAAGAAAGCTGTGAAACTTTACATTAAACTTGGCGACAACACTGTGACACCCCACTGCATGTTTATGTGTAATTCTCCCGTGTTGGAGACGAGAGGGTGGGGGGGCAGCACTGCAATAAGATGTAAACTAACGTTAGCAGCCGCATGTTAAGCCGGGTTTCCCGGGCGCAACATCTTGCAAGAAACAGCATCTCAGGGATTCTTAACATTTAACAACCTATTAATTATGCATACCAACTTAACGGGAAGAAACTCAGCTAACTAGAAGAAGAAACGTAACCTTAAATAAAAAATAAAACATTCACAAACTAAGTAAGGATTATCTAAATACATGTTTAACTCCATTACAGTTGCAGGACTCACCAGATCTCAAGTCTTCTGTTCTTTGTTGACGTCCCGATGCTCATATTTAACGTGTAGATGTAAAACGATCCCGATATGAATCCATAAACTAAACTCCTGTAGCAGACACACAGACAGCTGTAGCTCGCAGGAGGAGACCCGCTCAAACTGACTTGGATGTTTCAAATGTGAACGACAGGCGCGGACAGTTCTCATTGGCAGGTTTCTTCGATTATGTTTATATTAACCAATCAGGAGTGTTGTGGACTCATTCCAAACATGCCTGACTTGTCTGCCGT
>NW_022990695.1:0-32500 GCF_902827175.1 Gymnodraco acuticeps
AAATATGTCTCTGAAATCCCAAAAGATGGGGCTTAAAACTCTCTATTTAGCAAGCTCTTTGCTTAGCCTTTTCCAATCTGAGTTAGTTTTGAACCGTAACGTGCATGCTGTGTTTCTGACTCAATACAGATGATGTGTTGGAGAGGGGCTGAGCTCAGTAGACTGACTGTAATGAGTGCTAGCCACTAATTAGCCTGTTGCTAGGTAAGGCCTCGTCAACAACAACAGACCAACGGGGCTTTAGCTCCGTTTAACTCATGGTGTGTGTGTCCCCTCGCATACATACACACAGTGTTGTATCCTCACACACCCCCAGTTATATTCATGTGCGCAAACAAGTAAACACACAAAAGCTTTTACATATAACGCTGCAAAAAACGGCACTTACCCACAGAAGATTACGTTTGTTATTATAACTTACTCAATATGATTTTAGAGGATACAAAATACTAATAAATAGGAGAATAAATACTTGTGTTATCGGCTAGGGCGTGGCTTTACAGCCTTCACACAGATCGCCATTACGGCAGTATGTCTGAACATGTTAGCAAATGCCTGATAATTAAAATAAAAGACAAAGCAAAGACTGCGGAGCGTACAAAATAAAATGTTTCAAAAACATATAAACACCTAACCGATTCATAAAAGTCAGTCAAAGCTTTCCAAAAGCACGAGCAGTGAACTCCAGGCCCACGTGACTGAACTCAAAATTGAAAGAAACAGACTAAGAAATGACGTAAGCTCCATGATCAAAACTGCCAAAAAGAATTTCATCAATGTCAAAACTGAGGAAAACAAAAATAAACCCTGTGAACTTTGGAAATGACTCAATAACCAGCTTGGCTGCAGTAAAAAACTCAAAACAAGATTTTCTAACTTAAACATAAAGACAGATAACCGGCTCATCACAGACAAACTGGATGTGGCCAAGTACTTGAACATTTTTTTCACAAACATAGCCACAACTCTTGTAAATAAATGACCCTCCCACTCAGGGCTTTTTGGAGTAGATCACATCATGACCTACTACAAAAACCTAGGGGTACGCAAAGATGATTTCAGTCTAGCGAGGGTAACAACAGCAGAGGTACTCATTAAACTGAGCGCCCTCCAACCTAACAAGGCCACTGGCCATGACAATATCCCCTCCAAATTCCTCAGAGACTCAGCAACCGCCATCTCACCAGTCATAGCTCACATAATTAACCTCTCCATAAAACAGGGAAAGTACCCAAAGACTTCAAAATTGCAAGAGTAACCCCCCTGCACAAAAAGGGCAGCAAATTGGACCCAGGCAACGACCGCCCTGTCTCTATACTTACCTCCATCTCGAAAGTCATGGAAAAAATAGTATATGAACAGGTCGAAAAGTACCTCGCGGAAAAGAAACTAATCTATGAATTTCAATCTGGCTTTAGAACATCCCACTCCACTGACACATGCCTTCTTTATTTGAGCGACCACATCAAACCAGAGGTGGACGAGGGCAAGTACTGCGGCATGGTGATGCTGGACCTACAAAAGGCTTTCGACACTGTCAATCACCCCATTCTGATTGACAAGCTAAAAGCAATTGGTTTTGATAAACTATCGGTGAGCTGGATTGCAATCCTACCTGGAGGGGAGAGAACAGATGGTGGAGGTAAACGGTACTCTGTCCCCCCCCCCTCCCAGTGAGCTGTGGTGTTCCACAAGGAAGCATATTAGGTCCGTTACTGTTCCTAATTTATGTAAACGACATGTCATCAGCATGTGACTGCAACTTGTTCCTGTTCGCGGACGACTCAGCCCTGCTGGTCTCTGACAGGAACAGGTTGCAGGTTGAAAAAACCCTCAGCTCCGAGCTCGGCAGAATCTGCACCTGGCTCGCCGATAATAAATTATCATTACACCTGGGTAAAACAGAGTCCATTCTCTTCGGTTCGAGACATAATCTCAGCAAATCCGACGACTTCTCAGTTGCAGTGGGCGACATTATTGTCACAAGTAAGAAGGAAATTACATACCTAGGATCTATTCTTGAGGCAAACCTCTCCTGTGACAAAATGGCATCCAATGTCTACAAGATCCACTACACCTCTATGGTACCCATGTACATGTCAACATTCTTCCCAAAGGTCAAGGAATACCATGATCATAACACCAGAGGGAGCTCCACAAATCATGTGAAACCCAGATTTGGCACAAAAAAGGGGAATACACGTTTCGCAATGATGCCACATCAAGGTGGAACGCTCTTCCCACAACTGTAAAGGAAAGTAAAACTATACTTACCTTCAAACCCTCTCTTAAAGAGCACCTTCGGGGGAGAGCATTGCAAAACTGGCCCCGGTAATGGTACAAATCTCAACCTGTCGTTCAATGGACAGCTTCCCCCCCCCCCATCTATGTATATACTCGCATTTTAGACTCTGTTACTAACTGTATATCTGTAGACTTGGTATGTCTTAAATGTCCGGTTAGGATGTATTAGAACGAAATCTAAAATGAAAATTGTAAATAAGCAATCTGTATGTAAAAAACCACCTGTATGTAAATTGTAAATAAGCCATCTGTATGTCAAATATGTCTTAAATGATATGATGAATTGGAAATGGGGGACCCTGATGTAAACAAGACGAAAGTCTTTCTCTGGTCTGCATCCCCTTAACAATTGTATGTTTTGAGCTGTACTGTACTGTACCCAATATACAAGCTGTTAATAAACTTTTCAATCAATCAATCAATCAATCAATCAATTACTATCTGGGTTTGAGGCGACATTGATACGGCGAAGCTACATGCTACATACTACAAGCTAGAGATAGCTTTATCAGGAAAACACCGCTAAATAAAAACTTACAGCTTCAAAATGGGATGTGTCCTCACTGGCCTGGTCCCGGATGGTTGGTATTGATCCCGGGTTTAGCATTAGCTTGGAGGCATATTCGTGTTGGACTTGAGAAGTTCATAAACATGTCCGTCGTCAAATGTTTGGAACACAGTCACACCAACAGAAATCTGCCGGGGTCTTCTGGCACATGTCCCTTGAAAATGAAGTCTAGCCACAGATTATTTTCTTTTTCCACTGATGGCATTGCATGCAGTCCCCTGTCTCGAGTCTTGCAGCCAACAACAGCACAAAGTTTAACTCGCTTAGACATCCTGGCAAGAGCAGGCAAAAACACAGATGTGACTGGGGTTTATTTAGCCTGCCGATAGCCTATATGCGAATGAGAGGTTTGGCAATGCACGTGGCCGTGGCTCATTCCCCTGATAGGTGGAGAGTTGACCAATAAGCGGAGCACGTCTCTTTGTGACGTAGAAAAGTGTTGAAATCTGGATCCATTTTTTTCAGATCCGTTGCAGCCCCTTTTTTTTAGAGATTTAGCTAAGGAGGAAAATAGAGAGGGTTGTGTTTTCTGACACTTGGTGAGTTCCCTGGAACACCGGGGACACATATTCTTGTATAAAAGACGTACAAAGGTGCATTTTGCATGACATTTAAATTTAAATGTGAAGGAATGTGTGTAATGTGGTGATTATTATTCACCCACGGATCTATGGGTTGGGGCAGAGCCGTATAATAGAAGAGTTATGACATCTCCGTTCACTCCAATGGACCACTTTTTTACAGCAATGGCGGATCGTGGAGCCTCTCATTCGTTCCCCGGAAGTTAGCGCCAAGGCTAGCAGAGCGGTAGAGTTGCAGCATAATAGACCGTTCGTGACGGACTTTTAAAGGTAAGAAGAAGTTTAAAGATTTATATTGCGGATATTATCAGTACATCTGATTCAAATTAACATGTGTATTAAAGGATGTCAGTGGATTATCCCTAAATCAGTAGATTTAGGGAACGTTTACAGATAACAGATCAAGCTAGGATACCGAAGCAAGTTAGCAACAGACGTTGAACAACCTTTTAATTGTAAATTCCGTTCTCTTAATGTCATTTGGTCCAACGTTGTTGAATTAGAGAAGAGGGGCTTCTAAACGGGATTGTATGCGGGGGTGGAGGGAGTTAAATATTAGATAAATATAACTTTGGTGCGTGTAAGAGTGAGTGTTTTTAGCAGAGCCATATTGTGTCCTTGTGATTATGTTGATTATTACCTGCCTGTATAATGTTGCAGCTCAGCTGATTTTGGAAATGATGGCAAAGGGAGAGGGACTTAAGTGAGAGTGAACACACAAGGTAAGTTTAATACTACTGTTTTATATAAGTAAGCATACTAAACATGTATTATATCACTGTATTATATAAGTAATCTTGTTAGTAACCTACTGTATGGCAGGTGGAGGGGCAGTGATGTTACAGGTGGAGGAGCAAGACTGCAAACTCACAAGACAGAGAAATCAAAGTTTGTTCTCTAGAGAAGAGGTTGATTTCACTTCAATTTTTTATTTCATATTTTCTAAAGATGTGGAAATGGCAACAAAAAAACACGTGAGAGCTGTAACCAAGACAACTGTAACAACAGGAGTAGAGAGCCACCAAGGTTTTTCAAGTCCCTCTCTTACTCCATTTTGCCAACCCAAACTTCCAGGTACATGACGGGACACCTTGCTTGTTTTTGTTGTTTGCTCTCCTCTGGCTGGGTGCTGGCAGGTGGAGGGCAGTGATGTTGGCAGGTGGAGGGGCAGTGATGTTACGAGTGGAGGGGCAGTGATGTTACGGGTGGAGGGGCAGTGATGTTACGGGTGGAGGGGCAGTGATGTTAGCTGGGTGCTGGCAGGTGGAAGAGCAATGTTTAGTCCAAATATTTCCATTGCAACGGCTAATGGAAATGATTGCAGCTGTGGATCTGTTTGGGGGTTGCTGGATGTGGTAGCTTGGCTGCTGTTGTTCCTTTTCACCTTTTTGGATTGGCTCTTGCTTCCAAAATGGCCATCTTTTAATTTAATTTTTTTTCTGTCATTTCTGATTTGTTTTGCCTCAATTCTCAGCCTCAGCCGTATAAATCTTTTTACGAGTTTTTGTTGTACTCCACAGCATGACGGAAGCCTGCTGGAGAGGGCCTGAGCTTCTTTCTCCAAGACACCCACTGCGTTGGGGAGCTGCATGAGGGAGGAACCAGTCTTGGTCCTAAATAGTTCCTCAATTTGGTGAATGAAGTCAAAGGCTTCTTGGGAGGGACGACAAAGCGCACCTGCCTTGAAGTCTTTCAAGTCCACTAACAAGCTGTTGTCACCAGAAGGACTCTCATCATGGTGCTCTGTTGCAATTTTGCATTTTTCACAGATGCTGGCAAACTTGATGATTTTGTGGACGATGTAGCCTGCAAGATGGAAGAGAATACATTTCTCAGTTTTTGTGAGGTCAGGTGCAGCTGCTCTGTTCACCGCCATCAGCTGTTCCACTCTGACTGATGGAGTGATTTTTGGCTCCCCTGTGTCCAGGAAGTCTGCCAAAAAGCTACTGTGGTCTTCCTGGTAGCTCCCAGAGCTGATGGTGGTGAGGAACTGCCCCACAGATATGATTCTCAGTGCATGATGGAATTCCACTGGAGTTGGGACAGGATTTTTAGACCTCACACAGCTGAATGTATTTTCAAGGCAGTCTTGTGTGAACCTTGACGTTAACACAAACCTGTGTCCTTGTGTAAGCATCTCCTCTTGTATGGCCAAAATTGATGTTGTTGCCATTATCACCCCTGTTTGAACAGGCTTCCAACCTCCCTTTTGACCTATCTTTATCCCACAAAACAGATGGACGATGTTCTGGAGGAAGGTGATGGCCTTTTGGTACTCCTCCATCTTGAGCCTGCTCAGGGCTGTAATTGGATGGCGAGATGACATCAGATCAAACCAACGATCAACCTGCTCCAGGAACCACGCTGTCGTCAGGTATGACAGAGGGCGGTTTTCTTGCTGCACCATGTATTTCAGCCCAGCACTTGTAGCCTTACTGAACACATTTAGAGCAAGACCAACCTTCATCTTATCAAAGTGACTTGGCTCGATGGCTGCAGCTGAAAGATGGGGAGCTATTTTTAAGGCCATCCCTTCCTGAAAGGTCAATAAGTCCTTAATGGGGACCACAGAAACCTCGTTAGAGGGGAGGTTCTCTCTGTTAACAACATCCTCAGGAATTATGAAGACCTGCCCACGGACAAGGGCACTTTTTAAATTTTTTACCAGATGTGGGACATCGGGCATGAAATAGAGCTGCCTATCTGGTTTTGCTGGATGTGGCACCGATGTTTTATTTTGGTCCACCCCAAAGGATTTCCACATGGCTCGGTTAGGGCTACCCATGTCGGTGGTGACATCAAGCACATGTAGCCCTATGGATGCTGCCCTCTGTATTATCTCAATAATGATTGGCCTGTACTCTGCTCCATTGGTAGAATTGCCAGTGTAATGATATGCCACTACTTGCTTCCACCGTGTTGTGTTTCCAGCCAACATAAACACACAAGCATGTGTTGCCACCCCTGTGTGACCTGGTAAAGTCACATCACCGTACAGTTTGCCTGTAATCATGTCTAACTCCACACTTGGTGTGATTGCCATTTCATCCAAGGTCAACACACACTCCCTTTCAAGGTCTGTCAATTTATCTGCCTTCAATTTTAGGAAATCAAAGACCTCTGTCAACACACCAGGCTCAAACTTAACACATTGCATCCTTCTTTGCAGTGTCTTTATTCCTGGAAGGGGAATCTTCAATTCCTGCAGAGTTTTGTAACCCGTTGGTCCGCTCGCAAAGCGAATTTTTAAAGCCTTCTTAATTGTCTCATTGCTCCATTTCATCCCCTTTGTGGTGAGTCTGCCTAATGCCTTCAGTTGGTCTTTTGAAAACGTTTTCTTATATTTCTTGTCCCTAATTTTCATTGTTTTCTTGAGAGCTGCATTTTCCTTCCTGATTTTTCTTAGTGCAGCCTTTGCTTTTTTGGTGATTCCTTCTTGGCTCTTTAATTTTCTCTTTAATTGTTGTAATAGATCTGTTTGAATGGCTGCTGGTTCCCTCGTATGCTGACTGGCTGCTGGTTCTCTCGTATGCTGACTGGCTGCTGGTTCCCTCGTATGCTGACTGGCTGCTGGCTGAGTGGGTGGTGTCCGCCCTCCCTGTCTCTCCTCACTAGCCATGTCCTCTCTTTCTTCACCCTCACTTTCCCTTCTCTCAGTCTCCTCATCCCTTCTTCCCTCAATCTTTGAGACTAATGTAAGTAGAAGACATGGCACTGTAAATGTTCGAACATTTAAAATATTATACCACTTAAAAATAAGAAATATTACTTTTGTTACTAAGAGTTCATACTTATTATACCTGTGTCACCTTTCACACTATAGCTGTGATCATGAGCTATGGGCTTTGTAGATACAGGTCCCGGGGTGAATCGTGGTGCAGGGGCCCTTCTCTTTTTGACCACAGGGCGATGCACGAAGATGGTGGGTATAGCCTCTGCTCTCAGTCTAGTCTTGCCCTTTTTTGTCTTGACAAACTGGTCTGCATCAAAATGTGCCTGCGGAGTGACTTGAGGTTAGTTCACACACAGAACAACTGTGTCTGAATCTTGTCTGCCCACATACATATTCCATAGTGGTTGATTACACAGTATTAGGAAACACTTTATACTTACTGGACATGTTATACTCATTACATACTGTATATACAATATGACCAAGAATGTGAGACAACTTTATAGAAATTCATATCACATACTGATGCCATTTGTCATACTTTATTAAATTCACAAATAATAAAGTTCCATAACTTCAGTTGGGAACAAAGACCACACCTTATCTCCCCAAGGCAATTTCCCATCCAATAGGTGTGCTATATAGGTGTGTATAACCCTTTCTCCTGTCTGTTTATCCCTCTTTCAGCACAAGAACCAGAGGGGGATTCAATGGAGCCTGAATACCTGCACTGAGACCCTCACCCTGCACCCTGAGTCTCAACTCTCAGTGTTTTTCAAGCCTTTCCCTGTTTTTTTGTATTAAACAAAACATTAAGCTTTCCCAATGGTGTGGTTTTCGTTTTGTGAAAAAGTGCAAATGCAGTGTTTGTATATAATTACCTCACATATTTTTTTGCTGTTGGTTGTGAAATTGCTCCTGCTGACTTGAGCCAGCCATTTTTTCCTCCGCTCTGTGTCAGTGGGAAAGACGTACATTCGTACTCCTTTCTCTGAGCGATTGGAGCATCCCCAGGCAGCACAGCAAACCATGGTGGCGACTAGGAGGCAGCACAGCAAACCATGGTGGCGACTGGGAGGCAGCACAGCAAACCAGGACAACACGGAGGAAAAGGCACCGACAAACTGCATGATATGCTATTCAATGTTTATTGAATTCCATGTATTTGCAATGGATGTTCCTAAAACAACACATTTAACATCATCATCATCATGCTGCTGCTGCTAGTCCTTTGATAGTCACCTGTCGGTCTCCTGTCCTTTCTGAAAGCCATAAAGATGACATTAGTCATTTAGATAACTTGTGTCCTCAGTTACCATGGTTACTGAAACTACCATGAATTTAAGAAAATGGTAGACATTAATCTAATCTGAATTTTAAAGCATTACTTTAGATCCCCTCCCTCTAAATATATCAATAAACATTAGAAAGTGATGCTCCTGACTACCATACAAGTTTAAGAAGATAATATTGGTTTTAAAGAATTCAAAGCTATAAATAAACAGCAACAGGCTCTTTAACCAAGGCACTGTTAGCCTAACATGTAAACTAGTTGTTCACACTAATCCTAATATTATCACTTAATATTAGCAAATTCTATTTTATTTTTTAAAACATATTGATGTAAATACATACACATATCGATTTGTTGTATAAATATTGCAAATCAAAACCTTTATTCACTAATAATTACCAAAAATCGTAGTTCTATCTCCTGTTATCAGTGCATTCACATTGCCCGCCATGAACTTCCGGGGAACGATCCTCTTCTACATGAACCACGTGACGATAACCGTTTTTGGACTTCCGTTGTCGTAACTCTTCTATTATACAGCTCTGGGTTGGGGTATTGTTCCGCACGGACATTTTAGTTAACCGGACTTCCTGTTGATGTGAAATCTGAAAACATTTAAAAAAAATAAAATAATACTTTATTCCGATTGTTCTTGCTTTTCTCTTTGGAGGTCATCACATAACTGCATTGTAATACACGGTTCGGCTGCATTACATATTACAGATCTGCCGTAATTCTGTATTTATAGAGCCCTGCTGAGAAGACTTCTAGACAAACAGGAACAACTGCCGCTGAAACTGAATATGTGACGTGGATCATAAATATATCAGCAATTAAACAACATCTTCAATTTCTCTTCACACAATACGTCTCCTTGCAGTATCAACACTAATTCGGCTGACTTTTATATTTGATCCAATCGGTATATTGGTGTATTTACACCATAACGGCGCACAGCTGATAGAAAGGGACACCTGGTGGTTAAAGCACGTTATTGAAATGTATTATTTTTATTATTCGATATTAATAGGAGACACACACAGACAGACAAACGAATAAGGCTTTATTTAAACATTAAAGAATACTTTAGGTTAAGGTCTTATTTTGAATAAGAAAAAAGCTTTGGGGGTATAAATATTAAGCCTGACAAAGTACTAATATATTGCTTTCCTGCAATGTTAACTACTGTATGTGTAAGCACTTATTTTAACTGATATTATACATATGTATTATACCAGGGTTGCCAACTCTCACGCATCTGGCGTGTGACACACGCTTTCACTCTCAATCTCACGCTCTCACGCTGCCCAAACTATTCTCACGCCAAAAAACAAGAATACCGAAGACTAGAAACGGTTTTGAAAACTTTTGTCACGTAGTGATCGTCTTCTCAATAGAGCATCTTTGATAATGTCTTCTGGCCAATCAGAATCAAGATAACGGCGTGGTGTTGTTGCAGGAAGTCCCGACGGAGAATACTTTTGCTGTAGTACATCTCTATATACATCGATACAACATTGTGTTGATAGAAATCAACACGTAATGAAATAAGACCCCACGGTTTGATGATTGATAGGTGTGTGGCTGACACACAGAACAATGGGGGCTATCCACCCTTATCCACAATGTAAAGTCATTCACAGCCTCTTCCCTCTTCTCTCTGTGAGGAGCAGCAGGTTCAGCTTTCAGAACAAAGTAACACAAAACTAAAATGGCATTCATTTTTTTTTAAATATGTCGTGTAGTAATAGATTTATTTATTTGTCTTCTCAAGAGAGTACCAGAATGTGTATTTTATGTTAGTATTTCTCCTGGGGGAGAATTCCCCCAGACCCCCCTACAGGGGTTGGGCTTTCAGCATGTCATCTCTTTCACCTGTGGGGAAGTTGCAGGATTGGCTCCAGGTCGCCCTTTTTATTTACTACAAGACAAATGTGCCTTTTTATTTCATACAGTTCAATTTGGATTGAGACGGGGAAATAATCTAAACCTCCCGCGTGGCGTTTCACTGTCAAGGGGAGCGTGTATGTAATTACATTGCAAATACTGACATGAGCCCCACCACTGTATGGGTTAGCCCTACCATAGATTACCCAACACAAATACTCTCTCGCAACTGCTGACCCGTATTGCGCATGCGCAGATCTAAGATCCAGTAGAAATGATAAAAAAGTAAAAGTCTGCTGCTTATTGTTCTACTAGGCCAACATATAGTGTGTTAATTAACATATTTGGCAGTTTGGAGTAAGTCTGTAGATTTGTTTGTGTGTGTGTGTTTCATGTATTCTCACGATAATTAATTTTGTTGGATACATTTTCCCGGAAATTATTGCGATAAACGATAATATTGTCGGCATATAATGATAATATATAATAATAATTCAAGTACATCCTTTCCAACTGCTAGTCACATCCTCATGTAAATGGCAATTTATCGAGTTCATTTTTATTTATCGTACGATAAGTCAATTAATTGTTTATCGCGACAGGCACACAATAAAACAGTGGAAACAAACATGTGTTTGACTTTCATTAGTGAATGAAACTTTGTGCCCTTTATAGTCTGTGTCCAATATTGTGTATTTGTATATATTGTATATATATCCTATATATGCTACGGTCCCGCTGCTGACACGATAGCAGTCATTTCGTGCGCATATGTGTAATTAAACCCATGATATCAAAATCTCACTGCAGCCAGGAACCCAAAGTTGGCAACCCTGATTATACTGTTATAAGATGTATGTAGATAGTATAAGAAATGTGCATAATATGACAGTTTAATGGTGGAGGTATACACATATTGATATATGTCTTGAAATGCACTGTTGAGGAACCTGCGACCCAAGTTTTTCATCTCCGACCTTGTCAGATATTGAATATTCAATAAATAAAGAACACAGAATTGTTAAATATAAAACACAGAATTTGTGTGATTATACTAAATGATTTACAAATAAACACCACTGCATATTTACAACTGTTACACATGCTGATGTAACGCAAATGTTCCAACTTGGGATCAATAAAGTATATCTCATCTCTTTCGACTCCACTTTGAGCGATATAATTACTAACAGAGCACTTATATACTAATAAAGGACTGGCTTACCTAAAGCCAGTTGAGTAGCACTTGAAATGTTTAGCTCTATGAAACCTGATATACTTTATGATTCTGTTTTCTTCAAGGTTGTGTCTTCCTGGTCGAATGTACTTATTGTAAGTCGCTTTGGATAAAAGCCTAAGCTAAATGTAATGTAATGTAAGATGATTGATGGCTATGCCATATTTGCCTCTGAACCTTGACAAGTGCATGTTTCAGGCTCATCAATTAATGTAATGTAATGTAATGTTATCAATGAACAACAGGAGGGGTCACAGACATAAGACCAGCTGTTAAATAAAGCTCTTCTGACCTTAGCTGGCATGTGTGTATATATATTAATGCTGCCCATTATGGGCACAAGCCATTTTCACCCATTTATTAATTATATGTTTTAAATGTGAGTGTTTCCTATCCCCTAAACCTCCAGGGATGTACACCGTTTAATACTGGCAACTTCTTATTATGGAAAATACGAAAACGTCTTTTAAAACTACAACTCCCAGCAGAGACGTGCCATAAAACATGTTGCGAAACACACAATAGCCAGCATGTGTAGTTCTGGGGACGGGGGACGGGGTGGGGGAGGGGGGACGCGGTGGACCCGTTCAAATGCAGTTTTGGACAGTCTGCCGTGGTTCCATCCCATTTCAAAGTGCTGTTCGACGCTCGGCGTAACCCTCGGAGCACACTCAAACATCCAATCACAGAGCTTGAGGACTATCACGGGGTTTGTCAAGCGAAGCGGAGAGAATACTTTCTTCCGGGTGTAAAATTCTCTAAAGCAAATGAGCTGCTCCGACCCTCGGTCCTGACGGACTCCAACTTGTGTTTATTAATCAAACAAATAAATAAACAGAAGGATAATTGTGTTTATTGTTGAGTAAATAACAGTGTGGTTTAGAAAAGAATACAAAATTAGAAGGAAAAAACGATGAAACCATACAGAGTTCAGTTTTCTGAGCCCCGACTCTCCCCGTAACTGACGGCAACAAAAGTCCTACAATATTCAATCAAAATAAAGAAGTAAAAACAATAAGTGTGGCTTGATATTGAGTAAGAAAAAGGTTGATAAACGCTGTGAGAATGAATCTGCGGAGAGCATTCGCTCGCGATCCCAACTCCTCTATTCTATATAATATATCTCAAATTAGTATCTCGTCCGCACGGGTTAGTATCTCGTACGCACGGGTTAGTATCTCGTACGCACGGGTTAGTATCTCGTACGCACGGGTTAGAATCTCGTACGCACGAGTTAGTATCTCGTACGTACGGGTTAGTATCTCGTACGCACGGGTTAGTATCTCGTACGCACGGGTTAGTATCTCGTACGTACGGGTTAGTATCTCGTACGTACGGGTTAGTATCTCGTACGCACGGGTTAGTATCTCGTACGCACGGGTTAGTATCTCGTACGCACGGGTTAGAATCTCGTACGCACAAGTTAGAATCTCGTACGCACAAGTTAGTATCTCGTACGCACGGGTTAGTATCTCGTACGCACGGGTTAGTATCTCGTACGCACGGGTTAGTATCTCGTACGTACGGGTTAGTATCTCGTACGTACGGGTTAGTATCTCGTACGCACGGGTTAATATCTCGTACGCACGGGTTAGTATCTCGTACGCACGGTTTAGTATCTCGTGCGCACGGGTTAGTATCTCGTACGCACGGGTTAGTATCTCGTACGCACAGGTTAGTATCTCGTACGCACGCGTTAGTATCTCGTACGCACGGGTTAGTATCTCGTACGCACGGGTTAGTATCTCGCAGAGTCCTGCATCGGGTCGGGTAACCCGCGGGTACCCGACGGGTGACCCGCAAAAAAGGTGATTCGCGGGTGGTATTTTTTCAAACGCTTTTTTCCGGGTTCGGTTCTAGGTAAAACAAAGATGATGCGGGTCGGGTCGCGGGTGTTGCATAATAAATATATTTAAATAATAATAATTTAGTTTAATGTTTAAATCCTCAGACCTCTCCCCCGCGGGACCGCGCATAATCATAACCTCTGCAGCGCATCAATCTGCTGCTGAGCGCGCCACATTCGAAATGGCTGAGCTGAAGCTCTCTAGCGGAGAATACAGCATTTTCAATAACACTTCCTCAAGAGCGAAATCCAACGTCTGGAGGCTTCTGGTTCCTAGATGGAGAAAATAACCAACATCCCACGCTTTTTGAGACAAATATGCAACTGCATGTGTTAATAATTGCACGTTTTCACTGCTCATATAGGCTATGCGGGTTCGGGTCGGGTTGCGGATCTTGTGCCGACGGGTCGGGTCGGGTTGCGGAACTAATTGGCAATATGTGCGGGTAGCGGGGCGGGTCCGGTATTGCATGTCGCGGGTGCGGGGCGGGAGCGGGTCTTGAAAATCAGACCCGTGCAGGACTCTGGTATCTCGTACGCACGGGTTAGTATCTCGTACGCACGGGTACGCACGGGTTAGTATCTGGTACGGACGCGTTAGTATCTCGTACGCACGCGTTAGTATCTCGTACGCACGGGTTAACCCGTTATCCTGACTATCAGAATATTTTTTGAATTATTTTTTGTGTATTTTATTAAAAAAAGGTTTGATGACGAAAATAATATTTATTTACATTTTTTGTAAAATGTTCAGATATTTTTCTCACATTTCTTGGATAATATTTAGACACAACAATAATATTTGTTATCAGTATTCCCTGTTTTTTGTTTTGTTTATTTTTAAATTAGATAATGAGACAAAAAGTCAGATTATTGTGAAAAGTCTGATTTTTCCAACATAAAAAGTATTTATGTTTTTGATTCAAAATAAGAATTTGCAATTCATTTTTTGTAATTCCAAATTATTTATCAATGTTTTCATTTTTATGATTAATAAATATCTTCTTTTAATTTTATAACATTTCTGATCGAATTTCCTTTTTCTCCTGAAATATTTTAATATTAAAACGTTTTTCTGAATATTCACTAATATTTTCCTGGTGTCTCTTTTTTTGTTTGTTTACTTGGATATAATAATAAACACATTGAAATAGGTCATCTTCAGAACATTCCCTTTACATTTATTTTAACAAATTCAAGTTTGTTTACTGATTTGACCATAGTTCATTTCCTTGAATCAGATAGTGTGTCGTCATATAACGTGAAATAACGTGTGTGTGTGTGTGGGTGTGTGTGTGTGTGAGTGTGTGTGTGTGTGTGTGAGTGTGTGTGTGAGTGTGTGTGTGTGTGTGTGTGTGTGTGTGTGTGAGTGTGTTGTGTGTGTGTGTTTGTGTGAGTGTGTGTGTGTGTGTGTGTGGTGTGTGTGTGTGTGTGTGTGTGTGTGTGTGTTTGTGTGTGCAGGTGCAGCCGGTACAGCAGGTTGAGCATGTCAGACACACCTGAGGGTGGAGTCGGCCTGAAACTCACCTGCAGAGACCATCACACACTGATTGACATACACATACACACACACTCAGAGCGGCAGGATGGCGACGAAGTGGATCGCAGAGAAAATGGGTGAGTGAGAGGATCATTGTGTGTGTGTGTGTGTGTGTGTGTGTGTGTGTGTGTGTGTGTGTGTGTGTGTGTGTGTGTGTGTGTGTGTGTGTGTGTGTGTGTGTGATTTGAATGCTGCGTCAGGAGGAGAGAGAGTTAGTTTCAAAATGAGAAACGCTTAAAAAAATCTGGAAATACACATTTTTAAAATGTTTACATTTTAAAATCTGGACAATCTGTGTCTCTGTGTAGTCTGTGTCTCTGTGTAGTCTGTGTCTCTGTGTAGTCTGTGTCTCTATGTAGTCTGTGTCTCTATGTAGTCTGTGTCTCTATGTAGTCTGTGTCTCTGTGTAGTCTGGGTCTCTATGTATCTCTGTAGTCTGTGTCTCCTATGTAGTCTGTGTCTCTGTTGTCTGTGTCTCTATGTAGTCTGGGTGTCTCTATGTAGTCTGTGTCTCTATGTAGTCTGTGTCTCTATGTAGGCTTGGTCTCTATGTAGTCTGTGTCTCTCGTGTAGTCTGTGTCTCGGTGTAGTCTGTGTCTCTATGTAGTCCTGTGGTCTCTGTGTAGTCTGTGTCTCTATGTAGTCTGTGTCTCTGTTAGTCGTGTTCTCTATGTAGTCTGTGTCTCTATGTAGTCTGTGTCTCTATGTAGTCTGTGTCTCTATGTAGTCTGTGTCTCTATGTAGTCTGTGTCTCTGTGTAGTCTGTGTCTCTATGTAGTCTGTGTCTCTATGTAGTCTGTGTCTCTATGTAGTCTGTGTCTCTATGTAGTCTGTGTCTCTATGTAGTCTGTGTCTCTATGTAGTCTGTGTCTCTATGGTAGTCTGTGTCTCTATGTAGTCTCTATGTAGTCTCTATGTAGTCTCTATGTAGTCTCTATGTAGTCTCTGTCCTCTATGTAGTCTGTGTCTCTATGGTAGTCTGTGTCTCTAGGTAGTCTGTGTCTCTGTGTAGTCTGTGTCTCTATGTAGTCTGTGTCTCTATGTAGTCTCTATGTGTCTCTATGTAGTCTGTGTCTCTATGTAGTCTCTATGTAGTCTCTTTGTGTCTCTATGTAGTCTCTATGTAGTCTGTGTCTCTATGTAGTCTCTATGTGTCTCTATGGTAGTCTCTATGTAGTCTGTGTCTCTGTGTAGTCTGTGTCTCTATGTAGTCTGTGTCTCTATGTAGTCTGTGTCTCTATGTAGTCTGTGTCTCTTTGTAGTCTGTGTCTCTATGTAGTCTGTGTCTCTATGTAGTCTGGTGTCTCTATGTAGTCTGTGTCCTCTATGTAGTCTGTGTCTCTGTGTAGTCTGTGTCCTCTGTGTAGTCTGTGTCTCTATGTAGTCTGTGTCTCTGTGTAGTCTGTTGTCTCTATTAGTCCTGTGTCTCTATTAGTCTGTGTTCTCTATGTAGTCTGTGTCTCTTGTAGTCTGTGTCCTCTATGTAGTCTGTGTCTCTATGTAGTCTGTGTCTCTATGTAGTCTGTGTCTTCTGTGTAGTCTGTGTCTCTGTGTAGTCTGTGTCTCATGTAGTCTGGTTCTCTATGTAGTCTGTGTCTCTATGTAGTCTGTGTCTCTATGTAGTCTGTGTCTCTATGTAGTCTGTGTCTCTTTGTAGTCTGTGTCTCTATGTAGTCTGTGTCTCTATGTAGTCTGTGTCTCTATGTAGTCTGTGTCTCTATGTAGTCTGTGTCTCTGTGTAGTCTGTGTCTCTGTGTAGTCTGTGTCTCTGTGTAGTCTGTGTCTCTGTGTAGTCTGTGTCTCTGTGTAGTCTGTGTCTCTGTGTAGTCTGTGTCTCTGTGTAGTCTGTGTGTCTATGTAGTCTGTGTCTCTATGTAGTCTGTGTCTCTATGTAGTCTGTGTCTCTATGTAGTCTGTGTCTCTGTGTAGTCTGTGTCTCTGTGTAGTCTGTGTCTCTATGTAGTCTGTGTCTCTATGTAGTCTGTGTCTCTATGTAGTCTGTGTCTCTGTGTAGTCTGTGTCTCTGTGTAGTCTGTGTCTCTGTGTAGTCTGTGTCTCTATGTAGTCTGTGTCTCTGTGTAGTCTGTGTCTCTATGTAGTCTGTGTCTCTGTGTAGTCTGTGTCTCTGTGTAGTCTGTGTCTCTATGTAGTCTGTGTCTCTATGTAGTCTGTGTCTCTTTGTAGTCTGTGTCTCTATGTAGTCTGTGTCTCTATGTAGTCTGTGTCTCTATGTAGTCTGTGTCTCTATGTAGTCTGTGTCTCTATGTAGTCTGTGTCTCTATGTAGTCTGTGTCTCTGTGTAGTCTGTGTCTCTATGTAGTCTGTGTCTCTGTGTAGTCTGTGTCTCTATGTAGTCTGTGTCTCTATGTAGTCTGTGTCTCTATGTAGTCTGTGTCTCTATGTAGTCTGTGTCTCTATGTAGTCTGTGTCTCTGTGTAGTCTGTGTCTCTATGTAGTCTGTGTCTCTATGTAGTCTGTGTCTCTATGTAGTCTGTGTCTCTGTGTAGTCTGTGTCTCTGTGTAGTCTGTGTCTCTATGTAGTCTGTGTCTCTATGTAGTCTGTGTCTCTATGTAGTCTGTGGTCTCTGTGTTAGTCTGTGTCTCTGTGTAGTCTGTGTCTCTGTGTAGTCTGTGTCTCTATGTAGTCTGTGTCTCTATGTAGTCTGTGTCTCTATGTAGTCTGTGTCTCTATGTAGTCTGTGTCTATGTAGTCTGTGTCTCTATGTAGTCTGTGTCTCTATGTAGTCTGTGTCTCTATAGTCTGTGTCTCTATGTAGTCTGTGTCTCTATGTAGTCTGTGTCTCTATGTAGTCTGTGTCTCTGTGTCTCTGTGTCTCTATGTAGTCTGTGTCTCTGTGTAGTCTGTGTCTCTATGTAGTCTGTGTCTCTATGTAGTCTGTGTCTCTGTGTAGTCTGTGTCTCTATGTAGTCTGTGTCTCTATGTAGTCTGTGTCTCTGTGTAGTCTGTTCTCTATGTAGTCTGTGTCTCTATGTAGTCTGTTCTCTGTGTAGTCTGTGTCCTTGTGTAGTCTGTGTCTCTATGTAGTCTCTATGTGTCTCTATGTAGTATGTGTCTCTATGTAGTCTCTATGTAGTCTCTATGTAGTCTCTATGTAGTCTGTGTCTCTATGTAGTCTGTGTCTCTGTGTCTCTGTGTCTCTATGTAGTCTGTGTCTCTATGTAGTCTGTGTCTCTGTGTAGTCTGTGTCTCTGTGTAGTCTGTGTCTCTGTGTAGTCTGTGTCTCTGTGTAGTCTGTGTCTCTGTGTAGTCTGTGTCTCTGTGTAGTCTGTGTCTCTATGTAGTCTGTGTCTCTATGTAGTCTGTGTCTCTGTGTAGTCTGTGTCTCTATGTAGTCTGTGTCTCTATGTAGTCTGTGTCTCTATGTAGTCTGTGTCTCTATGTAGTCTGTGTCTCTATGTAGTCTCTATGTAGTCTGTGTCTCTGTGTAGTCTGTGTCTCTATGTAGTCTGTGTCTCTGTGTCTCTGTGTCTCTGTGTAGTCTGTGTCTCTATGTAGTCTGTGTCTCTATGTAGTCTGTGTCTCTATGTAGTCTGTGTCTCTATGTAGTCTGTGTCTCTGTGTAGTCTGTGTCTCTGTGTATCTTTCTCTAGTAGTCTGTGTCTCTGTGTAGTCTGTGTCTCTCTGTAGTCTGTTCTCTGTGTAGTCTGGTGTCTCTGTGTAGTCTGTGTCTCTATGTAGTCTGTGTCTCTGTGTAGTCTGTGTCTCTATGTAGTCTGTGTCTCTGTGTTTCTGTGTCTCTATGTAGTCTGTGTCTCTGTGTAGTCTGTGTCTCTGTGTAGTCTGTGTCTCTATGTAGTCTGTGTCTCTATGTAGTCTGTGTCTCTATGTAGTCTGTGTCTCTATGTAGTCTGTGTCTCTGTGTAGTCTGTGTCTCTATGTAGTCTGTGTCTCTGTGTAGTCTGTGTCTCTATGTAGTCTGTGTCTCTGTGTAGTCTGTGTCTCTATGTAGTCTGTGTCTCTATGTAGTCTGTGTCTCTGTGTAGTCTGTGTCTCTGTGTAGTCTGTGTCTCTATGTAGTCTGTGTCTCTATGTAGTCTGTGTCTCTGTGTAGTCTGTGTCTCTATGTAGTCTGTGTCTCTCTGTAGTCTGTGTCTCTGTGTAGTCTGTGTCTCTATGTAGTCTGTGTCTCTATGTAGTCGTGTCTCTATGTAGTCTGTGTCTCTATGTAGTCTGTGTCTCTGTGTAGTCTGTGTCTCTGTGTAGTCTGTGTCTCTGTAGTCTTATTGTAGTCTGTGTCTCTGTGTAGTCTGTGTCTCTGTGTAGTCTGGTGTCTCTATGTAGTCTGTGTCTCTATGTAGTCTGTTGTCTCTATGTAGTCTGTGTCTCTTATGTAGTCTGTGTCTCTATGTAGTCTCTATGTAGTCTGTGTCTCTATGTAGTCTGTGTCTCTATGTAGTCTGTGTCTCTGTGTAGTCTGTGTCTCTATGTAGTCTGTGTCTCTATGTAGTCTGTGTCTCTGTGTAGTCTGTGTCTCTGTGTAGTCTGGTCTCTATGTAGTCTGTGTCTCTATGTAGTCTGTGCCTCTATGTAGTCTGTGTCTCTATGTAGTCTGTGTCTCTATGTAGTCTGTGTCTCTATGTAGTCTGTGTCTATATGTAGTCTGTGTCTCTCTGTAGTCTTATTGTAGTCTCTGTCTCTCTGTAGTCTTATTGTAGTCTCTGTCTCTCTGTAGTCTGTGTCTCTCTGTAGTCTGTGTCTCTGTGTAGTCGTGTCTCTGTGTAGTCGTGTCTCTGTGTAGTCGTGTCTATGTGTAGTCGTGTCTCTGTGTAGTTGTGTCTCTGTGTAGTCGTGTCTCTGTGTAGTCGTGTCTCTGTGTAGTCGTGTCTCTGTGTAGTCGTGTCTCTGTGTAGTCGTGTCTCTGTGTAGTCGTGTCTCTGTGTAGTCGTGTCTCTATGTATCTGTGTCTCTATGTAGTCTGTGTCTCTATGTAGTCTGTGTCTCTATGTAGTCTGTGCTCTATGTAGTCTGTTATGTAAGTAGTCTGTCGGTGTATCGTAGTATGTGTGGTTCTTTCTGTAGTCTGTGTTTCTATAGTCTGTGTTTCTATAGTCTGTGTTTCTGTAGTCTGTGTTTCTATAGTCTGTGTTTCTGTAGTCTGTGTTTCTGTAGTCTGTGTTTCTGTAGTCTGTGTTTCTGTAGTCTGTGTTTCTATGTAGTCTGTGTTTCTGTAGTCTGTGTTTCTATGTAGTCTGTGTCTCTATGTAGTCTGTGTCTCTGTGTAGTCTGTGTCTCTGTGTAGTCTGTGTCTCTATGTAGTCTGTGTCTCTGTGTAGTCTGTGTCTCTGTGTAGTCTGTGTCTCTGTGTAGTCTGTGTCTCTGTGTAGTCTGTGTCTCTGTGTAGTCTGTGTCTCTGTTAGTCTGTGTCTCTGTGTAGTCTGTGTCTCTATGTAGTCTGTGTCTCTATGTAGTCTGTGTCTCTGTGTAGTCTGTGTGTCTCTGTGTAGTCTGTGTCTCTGTGTAGTCTGTGTCTCTGTGTAGTCGTGTCTCTGTGTAGTCGTGTCCTCTGTGTAGTCTGTGTCTCTGTGTAGTCGTGTCTCTGTGTAGTCTGTGTCTCTATGTATCTGTGTCTCTATGTAGTCTTGTCTCTTTGTAGTCTGTGTCTCTATGTAGTCTTAGTCTCTATGTAGTCTGTGTCTCTATGTAGTCTGTGTCTCTATGTAGTCTGTGTCTCTATGTAGTCTTTCTCTATGTAGTCTGTGTCTCTATGTAGTCTGTGTCTCTATGTAGTCGTGTCTCTATGTAGTCTGTGTCTCTATGTAGTCTGTGTCTCTATGTAGTCTGGTGTCCTGTGTAGTCTGTGTCTCTATGTAGTCTGTGTCTCTATGTAGTCTGTGTCTCTGTGTAGTCTGTGTCTCTATGTATCTGTGTCCTCTATGTAGTCTGTGTCTCTATGTAGTCTGGTGTCTCTATGTAGTCTGTGTCTCTATGTAGTCTGTGTCTCTGTGTAGTCTGTGTCTCTATGTAGTCTGTGTCTCTTTGTAGTCTGTGTCTCTGTGTAGTCTGTGTCTCTGTGTAGTCTGTGTCTCTTTGTAGTCTGTGTCTCTGTGTAGTCTGTGTCTCTATGTAGTCTGTGTCTCTATGTAGTCTGTGTCTCTATGTAGTCTGTGTCTCTGTGTAGTCTGTGTCTCTATTAGTCTGTGTCTCTATGTAGTCTGTGTCTCTATGTAGTCTGTGTCTCTGTGTAGTCTGTGTCTCTGTGTAGTCTGTGTCTCTGTGTAGTCTGTGTCTCTATGTAGTCTGTGTCTCTATGTAGTCTGTGTCTCTATGTAGTCTGTGTCTCTGTGTGTCTGTGTCTCTATGTAGTCTGTGTCTCTATGTAGTCTGTGTCTCTATGTAGTCTGTGTCTCTGTGTAGTCTGTGTCTCTGTGTAGTCTGTGTCTCTATGTAGTCTGTGTCTCTATGTAGTCTGTGTCTCTATGTAGTCTGTGTCTCTATGTAGTCTGTGTCTCTATGTAGTCTGTGTCTCTATGTAGTCTGTGTCTCTGTGTAGTCTGTGTCTCTGTGTAGTCTGTGTCTCTGTGTAGTCTGTGTCTCTATGTAGTCTGTGTCTCTATGTAGTCTCTATGTTGTCTCTATGTAGTCTGTGTCTCTATGTAGTCTGTGTCTCTATGTAGTCTGTGTCTCTGTGTAGTCTGTGTCTCTGTGTAGTCTGTGTCTCTATGTAGTCTGTGTCTCTGTGTAGTCTGTGTCTCTGTGTATCCTGTGTCCTCTGTTAGTCTGTGTCTCTGTGTAGTCTGTGTCTCTGTGTAGTCTGTGTCTCTATGTAGTCTGTGTCTCTATGTAGTCTGTGTCTCTGTGTAGTCTGTGTCTCTATGTAGTCTGTGTCTCTATGTAGTCTGTGTCTCTGTGTAGTCTGTGTCTCTGTGTAGTCTGTGTCTCTATGTAGTCTGTGTCTCTGTGTAGTCTGTGTCTCTTTGTAGTCTGTGTCTCTGTGTAGTCTCTGTGTCTCTGTGTAGTCTGTGTCTCTATGTAGTCTGTGTCTCTATGTAGTCTGTGTCTCTGTGTAGTCTGTGTCTCTATGTAGTCTGTGTCTCTGTGTAGTCTGTGTCTCTGTGTAGTCTGTGTCTCTGTGTAGTCTGTGTCTCTATGTAGTCTGTGTCTCTATGTAGTCTGTGTCTCTGTGTAGTCTGTGTCTCTATGTAGTCTGTGTCTCTGTGTAGTCTGTGTCTCTGTGTAGTCTGTGTCTCTATGTAGTCTGTGTCTCTGTGTAGTCTGTGTCTCTATGTAGTCTGTGTCTCTATGTAGTCTGTGTCTCTGTGTAGTCTGTGTCTCTATGTAGTCTGTGTCTCTGTGTCTCTGTGTCTCTATGTAGTCTGTGTCTCTCATGTAGTCTGTCTCTGTGTAGTCTGTGTCTCTGTGTAGTCTGTGTCTCTAATGTAGTCTGTGTCTCTGTGTAGTCTGTTCTCTATGTAGTCTGTGTTTCTATAGTCTGTGTTTCTGTAGTCTGTGTTTCTATAGTCTGTGTTTCTGTAGTCTGTGTTTCTGTAGTCTGTGTTTCTGTAGTCTGTGTTTCTATAGTCTGTGTTTCTATAGTCTGTGTTTCTGTAGTCTGTGTTTCTATAGTCTGTGTTTCTGTGTAGTCTGTGTTTCTGTAGTCTGTGTTTCTGTGTAGTCTGTGTTTCTCTATGTAGTCTGTGTTTCTGTGTAGTCTGTGTCTCTGTGTAGTCTGTGTCTCTAGTCTGGTCTCTATGTAGTCTGTGTCTCTGTGTAGTCTGTTCTCTATGTAGTCTGTGTCTCTATGTAGTCTCTATGTAGTCTCTATGTGTCTCTATGTAGTCTCTATGTGTCTCTATGTAGTCTCTATGTGTCTCTATGTAGTCTGTGTCTCTGTGTAGTCTCTATGTGTCTCTATGTAGTCTGTGTCTCTATGTAGTCTGTGTCTCTATGTAGTCTGTGTCTCTGTGTAGTCTGTGTCTCTGTGTAGTCTGTGTCTCTGTGTAGTCTGTGTCTCTGTGTAGTCTGTGTCTCTGTGTAGTCTGTCTCTGTGTAGTCTGTGGTCTCTGTGTAGTCTGTGTCTCTGTGTAGTCTGTGTCTCTGTGTAGTCTGTGTCTCTGTGTAGTCTGTGTCTCTGTGTAGTCTGTGTCTCTATGTAGTCTGTGTCTCTATGTAGTCTGTGTCTCTGTGTAGTCTGTGTCTCTGTGTAGTCTGTGTCTCTATGTAGTCTGTGTCTCTGTGTCTCTGTGTCTCTATGTAGTCTGTGTCTCTATGTAGTCTGTGTCTCTGTGTAGTCTGTGTCTCTGTGTAGTCTGTGTCCTATGTAGTCGTGTGTCTCTATGTAGTTCTATGTGTCCTCTATGTAGTCTCTATGTGTCTCTATGTAGTCTCTATGTGTCTCTATGTAGTCTCTTTGTGTCTCTATGTAGTCTGTGTCTCTATGTAGTCCTGTGTCTCTATGTAGTCTGTGTCTCTATGTAGTCTGTGTCTCTGTGTAGTCTGTGTCTCTATGTAGTCTGTGTCCTCTATGTAGTCGTGTCTCTGCTGTTAGTCTGTGTCTCTGTGTAGTCTGTGTCTCTATGTAGTCTGTGTCTCTATGTAGTCTGTGTCTCTATGTAGTCGTGTCTCTATGTAGTCTGTGGCTCTGTGTAGTCTGTGTCCTCTGTGTAGTCTGTGTCTCTATGTAGTCTGTGTCTCTGTGTAGTCTGTGTCTCTATGTAGTCTGTGTCTCTATGTAGTCTGTGTCTCTATGTAGTCTGTGTCTCTAGTAGTCTGTGTCCTCTTTGTAGTCTGTGTCCTTGTAGTCCTGTGTCTCTGTGTAGTCTGTGTCTCTATGTAGTCTGTGTCTCTATGTAGTCTGTGTCTCTATGTAGTCTGTGTCTCTGTGTCTCTGTGTCTCTGTGTAGTCTGTGTCTCTATGTAGTCTGTGTCTCTATGTAGTCTGTGTCTCTATGTAGTCTGTGTCTCTGTGTTCTGTGTCTCTATGTAGTCTGTGTCTCTATGTAGTCTGTGTCTCTGTGTAGTCTGTGTCTCTGTGTAGTCTGTGTCTCTATGTAGTCTGTGTCTCTATGTAGTCTGTGTCCTCTATGTAGTCTGGTGTCTCTGTGTAGTCTGTGTCTCTGTGTAGTCTGTGTCTCTATGTAGTCTGTGTCTCTATGTAGTCTGTGTCTCTGTGTAGTCTGTGTCTCTGTGTAGTCTGTGGTCTCTGGTAGTCTGTGTCTCTGTGTAGTCTGTGTCTCATGTAGTCGTGTCTCTATGTAGTTCTGTGTCCTGTGTAGTCTGTGTCTCTGTGTAGTCTGTGTCTCTATGTAGTCTGTGTCTCTTTGTAGTCTGTGTCTCTGTGTAGTCTGTGTCTCTGTGTAGTCTGTGTCTCTATGTAGTCTGTGTCTCTTTGTAGTCTGTGTCTCTGTGTAGTCTGTGTCTCTATGTAGTCTGTGTCTCTATGTAGTCTGTGTCTCTATGTAGTCTGTGTCTCTGTGTAGTCTGTGTCTCTATGTAGTCTGTGTCTCTGTGTAGTCTGTGTCTCTATGTAGTCTGTGTCTCTGTGTAGTCTGTGTCTCTGTGTAGTCTGTGTCTCTGTGTAGTCTGTGTCTCTATGTAGTCTGTGTCTCTATGTAGTCTGTGTCTCTGTTGTGTAGTCTGTGTCTCTATGTAGTCTGTGTCTCTATGTAGTCTGTGTCTCTATGTAGTCTGTGTCTCTATGTAGTCTGTGTCTCTATGTAGTCTGTGTCTCTATGTAGTCTGTGTCTTAGTAGTCTGTGTCTCTGTGTAGTCTGTGTCTCTGTGTAGTCTGTGTCTCTATGTAGTCTGTGTCTCTGTGTAGTCTGTGTCTCTGTGTAGTCTGTGTCTCTATGTAGTCTGTGTCTCTGTGTAGTCTGTGTCTCTGTGTAGTCTGTGTCTCTGTGTAGTCTGTGTCTCTGTGTAGTCTGCTGCTTCTATGTAGTTGGTCTCTATGTAGTCTGGTGCTCTATGTAGTCTGTGTCTCTGTAGTCTTATTGTAGTCTGTGTCTCTCTGTAGTCTTATTGTAGTCTATGTCTCTCTGTAGTCTTATTGTAGTCTGTGTCTCTCTGTAGTCTTATTGTAGTCTGTGTCTCTCTGTAGTCTGTGTCTCTGTGTAGTCTGTGTCTCTATGTAGTCTGTGTCTCTATGTAGTCTGTGTCTCTATGTAGTCTGTGTCTCTATGTAGTCTGTGTCTCTATGTAGTCTGTGTCTCTGTGTAGTCTGTGTCTCTATGTAGTCTGTGTCTCTGTGTAGTCTGTGTCTCTATGTAGTCTGTGTCTCTGTGTAGTCTGTGTCTCTATGTAGTCTGTGTCTCTGTGTAGTCTGTGTCTCTGTGTAGTCTGTGTCTCTGTGTAGTCTGTGTCTCTATGTAGTCTGTGTCTCTATGTAGTCTGTGTCTCTATGTAGTCTGTGTCTCTGTGTAGTCTGTGTCTCTATGTAGTCTGTGTCTCTATGTAGTCTGTGTCTCTATGTAGTCTGTGTCTCTATGTGTCTCTGTGTCTCTATGTAGTCTGTGTCTCTATGTAGTCTGTGTCTCTATGTAGTCTGTGTCTCTGTGTAGTCTGTGTCTCTATGTAGTCTGTGTCTCTATGTAGTCTGTGTCTCTATGTAGTCTCTATGTAGTCTGTGTCTCTATGTAGTCTGTGTCCTCTATGTAGTCTGTGTCTCTATGTAGTCTGTGTCTCTAGTAGTGTTCCTGGGTCTTTATGTAGTCTGTGTCTCTATGTAGTCCTGTGTCTCTATGTAGTCTGGTGTCTCTAGTGTAGTCCTGTGTCTCTGTGTAGTCTGTGTCTCTTATTGTAGTCTGTGTCTCTCTGTAGTCTGTGTCTCTAGTGGTAGTATGTGTCTCGGTATTCTGTAGTCCTCTGTTTGTGCTCTATGTAGTCTGTGTCTCTAGTGGTAGTCTTGTCTCTTGTAGTCGTTCTCTGTTGTAGTCTGTGTCCTATGGTAGTCTTTGTCCTCATGAGTTGTCCTCTATGTAGTCTGTGTCTCTGATGTAGTCTGTGTCTCTATGTAGTCTGTGTCCTCTGTGTAGTCTGTGTCCTCTATGTAGTCTGTGTCTCTGCTGTAGTCTGTGTCTCTATGTAGTCTGTGTCCTCTATGTAGTCTGTGTCTCTATGTAGTCTGTGTCCTCTGTGTAGTCTGTGTCTCTATGTAGTCGGTCTCTGTGTAGTCTGTGTCTCTATGTAGTCTGTGTCTCTATGTAGTCTGTGTCTCTATGTAGTCTGTGTCTCTATGTAGTCTGTGTCTCTGTGTCTCTGTGTCTCTATGTAGTCTGTGTCTCTTTGTAGTCTGAGTCTCTCAACACAGTTATTTCTTATGTTACGAGTGTTCTGTTTAAATATGCTAACGAGGCTAATGCTAGCTGTTATTGAGTAGAAATACGCAGACACAAAACAGACAGAGATAAATAAACTCTTCAATGTGGATTTGGACGATGTATTTAAACTAGTCTGAACATGTGTTATCTGTCTCACTTTACATCTCCCTGTCTGCTGGCCATTTCAACCAGAACAAAGAAAGAAGACGTTTCTCTGGTGGAGACTGGACTTAGCCGCTACGAGCTAACGGCTAACGGCTAACGTTAGCTCAGCTTGTTACTCTCATAACTTCAGACCCAGACGTCCCATCACTGAAACCCTTCATCAGTTACAATATAGAGATAAAAAGCACCAGGGTGTAAAAAGTGTTCGGTGAAAATGTGGATTAAAGCTGGATAAAAAGTCTGTTTATGACAAGATGCCACCATGGCTTTGTATTAAACCCAAGAAAACTAACAAAAGTTACCAACATTTTAAAAAACTGGGTTCATTTCCAGTTTGGCTGTAAATACATCCTCTGCAAGATGTTGCGTAACATTAGCACACCACGTTAGCTTATAAGTACACGTTAGCATCAGTACACCGTTAGCAAGCTAAACACGGCTGATTCGATCTTAGTTGTTCTCCTCTTGTTGCTCCCTACACTTTGTGGGTTTTAAAGAAGGGTAGTTTTGCCATCACTCATATTGACCAACCCAGCCTCACGGCATTTCGTGTTATAGTGACCAGAGTTGCGTGTAACGCGTTACTGTAATAATATTACTTTTGTCGGTGACGGAGTAGTGTAACGCGCTACTTTTATAATTCAGTAATCACACTACAGTTACTAACATTGCCCCGACACGCGTTACTTCGTTACTAAAATCAGTCATAATCAAACCTCAACAAACACCTGCAACAGATGCTAAGGTGAAGCTAACGCACAGCTATTTGTTGTTTGTTTACATCACAGTCTGTTCTTCTTCTCTGTTTTCTGGTTGTTGCCTGTTTTGAATGACGAATACACACTACCGCCGCCTGCTGGTAAGGAGAGTTATTGCCACTCACGCATGCGCAGTTCGTACGTGCTCGGCTGAAGTCTTTGCGGTGTCTGGCTCCAGTGCAACACATGGCCAACACGCAGGAGAACACGCCGACGCAACAGCGTGAGCAGAGATAGACTAATATACAGATATCAGGAGACAGAGGACAGCCACGGTCAGATAGGAGAACACTCAGGATCTGGATCAGTCTGATGCGACAATGGAAACTGAAATAAAGAGAACATTTGAAACTTTAGCAGTCTGCGTGATCTGCCTGCAGGGAGGGGCGGGCCGGCCCTGCGTGTAAAGTAACAAGTAAAGTAACGAGTTACTTTATGTAGAGAGTAACGAAGTAGTGTAATATATTACTTTTTTAAAAGTAATATGTAATATATTACTTTTTTTTAGTAACGACCCCATCTCTGATAGTGACGACATGTAATCTATTGATTCGTGTTCACCAACACGATTCCCCCTTGTTTTCGTGTCACACAGAACGATTTATTGGTAGTGTGTTTCGTGCCTGCAGCACGTCTTTTTGTCCGGTCGGGTCTTGGAAGAGCGGAAGCTGTGGTTCATAAAACATGTTCTTACTCAATATCAAGCCACGATTATTGCTTTTATTTTAAATGGTATAATGTCGGACTCTTTTTGCCGTCTGTGAGGAAAATAAATGTCTCAGAGCCTCAGAATACTGACATCTGTATTTTTTGAATCTTTTTTTCCTTCTAATGTGTTATTATTTGCTGCAGGCACGAAACACACTACCAATAGAAATACATTGCTTTAAAAATCGTTCTGTGTGACACGATGAAAAGGGGAAATCGTGTTGGTGAACACGAATCAATAGATTTCATTTTGTGACTATAACACGAAATGCCGTGAGACTGGGTTGCATAAACGTATTGTCCCGTTAGCATCATAGCTAAGCCGACTAGCGCGTCTACTGACCGTTAGCAAGCTAGCTATCTTCCCTCAATAAAAACGTGTGATCTGTGGAGCTACAGCAGATCCTACGTGTGTTCAGATTAAAGTCATGTTTTGTCCTGCTGTGTCTCACTTTCAATTAGTGTTGTCACGATACCAACATTTTGGTTTCGATACCGATACCAAGTCAAGAATTGCGATTCCGATTCTTTTTCGATACTTTTCTTAAAAAAAGGAAAACAGTCTTAAATGTAATTATTGTGCTTTATTTCACAGCATAACCATAACACACATTTTTAAACAATGAGAACAATAAACAAAATAAATGACAATAATTCGTATTAAATAAAATCATCTCAAACAACTTTTTTGTTTTATAAAATATAAACAGCTCTGGATTCCGGTCGGCGGGTGCTTAGCCAAGTTTGATGTGTTGGCTCCCTTGGTTTGCAGGGATCTAAAACATGTCTCACAGACAGGCCTCGTGGTTTCCGTGGCTTGCCCTCACTGTCAGAGATATAGCTCAAATACTTCCAAATTTCGCTTCTGCCGTCTTTTTTGTCAACAAGCCGAGGCGCAGCGGCAGTTGCACTCCCACTTGCAGCCATGCTTCTCGTTTTCTCACATGCTCTGGCAGCTAGCGCGTGGCCGCGTGCATGAGAGAGGGGAGGGACTTAGAGCGTGCTTGAGAGGGGAGGGACTTAGAGCGTGCTTGAGAGGGAGGGACTGCAGGCACGGCTGCAGTGCAGGGAGTGGAAGCAGAGCGCTGAACACACACGGCTCTTATAGTAAAACGGCGCTTTCTCACCGGAGTACTTTTCCCCATCATTCTTAAAGTACCGATACTAATGAAACGGAGGAATCGTACCGTTTTTAACGGCAGGGTATCGCGGTACCTTTCAAGTATCGGTACACCGTGCAACACTACTTTCAATGTCCCTGTTTGCTGACGATATGGCCGTCTGTCCTGCAGGAGACATGGTGGAGGACGCCGTGAAGAAAGCGCTCGGTAAAGACGACAAGGACGAGGACAAAGAGGACAAGGAGGGAGGATTCTTCTCCAAGATCTTCGACAGAGACGACGACGAGGAGAAGAGGAGGAAGCTGCGAGAGAGGGAGAGGGAGAAGGAGAAGGAGGACGATGAAGGATTCTTCTCAAAGATCTTCCACCGTGGCGATGATGACGATGATGACGAAGGCCGCGAGAAGAAATCTGGGTTCTCCGGGCTGTTCTCTGAGCTGGAAGGACCTCCGGGAGGAACCGGAGAACAGGGCGGAGGAACGAGCGTGGGGATCAACGACGGAGGTACGCTTCACTGATGATCAATTACATATAACAGCTATGAGACTAAAGCAGGGCGGTCGAGGCCCTCATGTCATGTGACCCGCGAGAGCCTGCAGAGAATATGATGTACAACACAATTCAACACCAAGGTGTTCTCATCAGATGCTCAGCAGCTTCAGTGTAGAAATGGAATGACATTCTTCTGACCTGAGCTCCTCCAACAAAGCAACATATCATAAAATACAACAATACAAAGAAAAAGTAGTGCAAGAAGTTTATAGATGAGAGTAACACATGCATCACTTCCGGGCGAAAATTACGGCCCCGCCCACTTTTGGGGGAAAACAAAGCTGTCGTTTGAATGGCGGTCAAAACAAACGCTGAAGTTTTTTGCCAATCCGATCAGAAATGTTAGAAAACCGTGGATTTTCAAAGAGCCCGATGACGACGGCCAGTCAGGCAAACAATTACATGAAATCATTAGAAATTGACGATCGGCTCGATATATGGTTAAATTAAAATCAGTAGGCGAGGCTGTAATTTCGCCGGCTGTTACTCTCATGAGAGAGGCGGAAAATAATAGTTGTTGTGTCGTTTATTGCACCCCAAACATTAAAACATATTTTCGCCCAGAAGTGACGTAGATGTAACGGCCCGTCCACACAGCGGCGTGCGTTGAAGCTTGCCGGCGGGCGTGTCTGAAACTCGACCAACAACCAATCACATGAATCTCCCGCCCCTGACACACAAGCAGCGGTTTGATTGGCTAGAGCTTGTACTGGCATATGATTCGATTGGCTGACGCTTCTGCCGAGGCTTCAAAAGTTGAACATTGCTCAACTTTTGCCGCGTCGCTTCCCACAATGCAGTTCTACGAAAAGTGACGTCACCCCATTCAAAGTGAATGGTGAAGCTTTCAACGCACGCCGCTGTGTGGACGGGCCGTTACTCTCATCTACGGACATCGATCGCCTACTGCTATATTTAACCATATATCGAACCCGATCGTGGATTTCAAATGATGTAATGTAATTGTTTGCCTGACTGGCCATCGGGCTCTTTGAAGATCCAAACATCCACGGTTTCTTACATGTCTGATTGGATTGGCAAAAACTTCAGAGTTTGTATTGACCGCCGTTACATTACCGCCGACAGCTTTGTTTTCCCCTAAAAGTGTTGTTTTCCAGTCAATTTTCAATAATGCATTAGTAGTAATATAATTATATAATAAATAAAGGTCAAATTTTTTTTAATTTTTAAAATGAGTAAGTCTCATTTATTCATGTATTATTTTAATGATTAATAAATATTTTGTAATATTACAAGATATTTTCAAACTTTTTCTGATTTATTTTTTACTTTTCTGATTATTAATTAGATATTAAAACTTTTTCAGAAAATGCACTAATATTTTCCTTCTTTATGTTTTACTGTGAAAATAAAACATAAAATATAGGCCACCATTTTACACTTTTAATACATTAAATAGTTGATTAATAAAGTCATTGTCAAGATTAATGTGAAATATGACTTTTTTGTGTGTTGTTCTTCAGACTTGCTGAGCGACCTGATGGAAGTGGCCGAGGAAACGTCTAAAGGGAACTGATCCTGAGGAAAATAATATATATATTTAATGTTTCGTCCCGCGTGTAACGTCTTTAAATATATGTTTGTGAAAAGAGGATTTGTTCATGGAGATCAAAACTCTTGAGTCTAATTTAGGACGTGGTTAGCGCAGCTTAGAAAGAATGTTAAACCTCATGTGTTCATTTTCACAGTCACAGAAATGTAAAAGAAAGTGTGTTTTAGTTATTCTGGTTTAGCACAAGCAGCACGTCTGAGGTTTGAGGGAAGAAACTGACATTTGAGGAAAAAAAGCAAACATTTGGGAAACAATTTAGAATAAATTCGGGATTTGGGGGAAAAAGTCAGAATTCTAAGAAAAAAGTCAGAACTTTGAGAAAAAAGTCAGAACTTTGAGATATCAAATATATCTCTGAGTGGAGTTGAAGCCCTTCATAACTGAAATGAAAGAGTTTTATATATTTCTAAATAAAATGACTTTATCAAATGAAAAGCAGCCTCTTATTGTAGTTAGAAGAACTGTTACAGCCGCTGCCTTCCTGGGACTGTTAACTGTGCTGCGCAGTTCTCCTGATGCAATTGGCCGTCCCGCCCTCGCAACGTCCGAAACGGTGATTGGAGTGACGTCATCCAATTCCCGCCCGCTTCCGGAACGTCATCCGGGAGGAGTACAAAGGACGGGGACGAAGATCATTCTGGAGGCTCTGGTTGAGACCTGAGACTCTAGTCTCTTGTTGTACTTACTCACTGTGCTCGTTAACACCGTGAATCACCTGTTTAGTATACTGCTTAGCAGTGTGTACTTAGTGTTGTGTGGTTAGTATACTGCTTAGCAGTGTGTACTTAGTGTTGTGTGATTAGTGAAGTATGTTAGCTTAGACTCAGGTTAGCATAGCGCTAGTGATGGCAAAATGAAGCGTCGAACCACTTGGACAATTGTGTGGGAAATAGGTTCATTTCTCGAAGCTTCAGTTACAGCGACCTCTCCTGGCGAAGTGCAAGGCTGCAGTGGGTTTAACGTATCTTTGCCTTGAAACATATTTGACACACACACACACACACACACACACACACACACACACACACACACACACACACACACAAAGACTGAATATCATGTTCTATTTGCAATTAAAGATTGATAATTGTGTGTATTGGGTTATTGAGAAGAGACTAGAGAGTGCTGGACATGTTTTTGCGAGGAGACGGCCTTTTATCAGTTATTAAAGTATTAAAGTTGAAAGGCAATGATTACAAGTACATCCATCCCGGGCTTTGAACCAGCTGCGCGGAGGACATCGCCGCATCCGGGCCGCCGGCTCGACCCGCTGGGCTATCTATCCCTTCATCTACTGAACTGTTTTTATATTACTGATAATTGTCTTTTTGTTCACAACTTCTCCACATTTCAAAGTGTTTCCCAGAACGACCCATCTTACTTCCTGGCTTGCTCTATAATGATACTACAATTCAA